>NC_064857.1:95318395-95500895 GCF_024139225.1 Suncus etruscus | reverse complement strand
GCCAATTCTGGAATGTAGCATGGTCTGACCCATTCTTAAGGATCCATCTTATACAGCCAGCTGCAAAACCCCAGCAGCAGGTCATAGCAGTCTCTGGGTACATGAGGAAACAGGAAACAGAGATGGCCACACAGGACTGAAGAAAACCAGACCCTCACGAGCCCTCACACTGCACCAAACACAGAAAGAAGCAGAGGATTTATTCTGCATTCATTTAAAAAAAAGTTCAGGGGCCGGGCGGTGGCGCTAGAGGTAAGGTGCCTGCCTTGCCTGCGCTAGCCTAGGAAGGACCGTGGTTCGATCCCCCGGCGTCCCATATGGTCCCCCAAGAAGCCAGGAGCAACTTCTGAGCTCATAGCCAGGAGTAACCCCTGAGCGTCACAGGGTGTGGCCCAAAAACCAAAAAAAAAAAAAAAAAAAAAGTTCAGGAAAAGCCTATAAGCACATAAAAGCTCTTTAAAGTCCCTAATGAAAATTTGTTCGATGTACTGAGGAAAACAATAGCAGTTGCTCCCAATAAGAAAAAGAGCAAGTATAAAAAGACTTCAATCAGAAATCACTGGACTGAAAAATACAGGATATACTCCAACATAAAGGTGTAGCAGAATGACATGCTGAATGAGTAAGAAAAAAATACAGGAAGCCATCAAAATTAAATTAAAAAAAGAGAAATAATTTTAAAATGGAAGAAATATATACATTGATGGAATATCTTCAAGAATTGAGTTTCACCGATATGTATTTCAGAAAGGGAAAAGAGTAAAAAGAGTAAATTTACTAAAAAATCTGAGAATCAAGTCACATACCCAGATCCAAGAAACCCAACAAGTTAATTTAAAAAGTAGGATACCAGGGGCCAGTGAGGTAGTGCAAAGGTAAACCTTGAGCACCAAGAGGTGTTGCACACAAAAAAGTAGGATACCAATATAAATTGTAATTAAAATGGCATAAGACAAAATGATGAAATCCTAAAATCAACAGCAAGCAAAAACTTATAAGATTCACAGCAGCTGGAGAGATAGCATGGAGGTAATGCGTTTGCCTTGCATGCAGAAGGTCGGTGGTTCGAATCCCGGCATTACGTATGGTCCCCCGAGCCTGGGAGCGATTTCTGAGCATAGAGCCAGGAGTAACCCCTAAGCGTTGCCAGGTGTGACCCAAAAACAAAACAAAACAAAACAAACAAAAAAGATTCACAGCAGATTTATCAAATGAAACCATACAGATCAGAAGGAAGGCTATGAAATATTCAGTATATTAAATAAAACATATGCAAACAAGACTACTTTTCCCATCTAAGTTACTGCTCAGGTTTCAAAGGTGTGACACAGTTTGTTTTGCCTTTTTTGTTTTTTTTGAAGCCACACCTACCAGTGCTCAAGGTTTACTCTTGGCTCTGCTATCAGAAATTACTCCTGGGGCCGGAGAGATGGCATGGAGGTAAGGTGTTTGCCTTGCATGCAGAGAAGGATAGTGGTTCGAATCCCTGCATCCCATATGGTCCCCTGAGTCTGACAGGAGCGATTTCTGAGCGTAGAGCCAGGAGTAACCACTGAGCGTTGCTGGGTATGACCCAAAAACAAAAACAAAAAAAAAAAAGAAAAAAGGAAATTACTCCTGGTGGATTTAGGAGACTATGTGGGATGCTGAGGATTAAACCCTGTCAGCCATATTCGAGGCAAATGCCCAAATCTTTGTGCTATTGTTCTGACCTCTATGACACAGTTTAACATTACAAACTACAGCTAAAAAAAGTTTATAACTACTAAAGCTCTGCAAGAAGCAATAAATGATCTTATATAAAGGCAAAGAAAGTCCACTCAAAATGTGGGCAAGGAGAGTATAATGGGATCTTGTGTAATGAACATGAAGCTCACTTGCTTTGAATCTAAGAGACATATTCTTATAATCTTGAAGGTAAATATCATCTCAAAAAAACATACTTGGGGGCCCGGAGAGATAGCACAGCGGCGTTTGCCTTGCAAGCAGCCGATCCAGGACCAAAGGTGGTTGGTTCGAATCCCGGTGTCCCATATGGTCCCCCGTGTCTGCCAAGAGCTATTTCTGAGCAGACAGCCAGGAGTAACCCCTGAGCACTGCCGGGTGTGGCCCAAAATCCAAAAACAAAAAACAAAAAACAAAAAAAACATACTTGGAAGACACAAGAAGAAACAAATGAAACCTGACAATATAAAAGGGAGAAATCAAAGTATAGAAAAAGAAAATAAAATAAGACCAAAGAGGAGGAGCCAGAACTATAGTACAGCAGGTAGGTCACTTAGTACAGCAGGTACTTACTTGCCTTGCACATGGCCAACATAGGTTCAATCCCCAGCACCCCATATGGTCCCCCAAGCCCACCAGGAGTGATCACTGAGCCCAGAACAAGAAGCCCTGAGTACCACTAGGTGTGGCCCACAAAAAAGTGAGAAGACCAAAGAGACAAACATCACAAACACTCAAATTCTATTAATAATAATGGCAGTAGGTTAGTTTATTTCAATAATTTCACTCAATGTCAATGGCTTGAGCTTATCAATCAAAAGCATAGAGTAACACTGGATGGATCAGAAAACTGAAACCAGGGGGCCGGAGAGATAGCACAGTGGAGTTTGCCTTGCAAGCAGCCGTCCCAAAGGTGGTTGGTTCAAATCCTGGCATCCCATATGGTACTCCGTGCCTGCCAGGAGCTATTCCTGAGCAGATAGCCAGGAGTAACCCCTGAGCATCGCTGGGTATGGCCCAAAAACCAAAACAAAGAAAAAAAAGAAAAAAAAAAGAAAACTGAAACCAATCTTCTGTGGCTCACAAGAGACAAATTTGAAATGTCAGAAATGTCATGATAAGTACAGTCTCAAAGCAAAAAAGCACAAGAGTTGGGGGGGTCAAAAAAAAAAAAAAAAAAAAAAAGGGCCCAGAGAGATAGCACAGCGGTGTTTGCCTTGCAAGCAGCCAATCCAGGACCTAAGGTGGTCGGTTCAAATCCCGGTGTCCCATATGGTTCCCCATGCCTGCCAGGAGCTATTTCTGAGCAGACAGCCAGGAGTGACCCCTGAGCACCACTGGGTGTGGCCCAAAAACCAAAACAAAAAAAAAAAAATTAAAGAGTTGGGGGGGGACAGAAACCATATTGATGAATAGTGCTTTAGAAAGGATGAGTGAAAAACATAAAAAAAGATTAAAAAATTAAGAAAAAGAAAAAGAAAAAGAAAAAAAGAGAGAAAAAACAGAATAGAAAGGATGAGGAGGGGCCTGAGAGATAGCATGGAGGTAAGGTGTTTGCCTTTCATGCAGAAAGACAGTGGTTCGGATCGTGGCATCCCATATGGTCCCTGTGCCTGCCAGGGGCGATTTCTGAGCCTAGAGCCTAGAGTATTCCCTGAGCGCTGCCGGGTGTGACCCAAAAAAAAAAAAAAAGAAAAAAAGAAAAAAAAGAATGAGGAGTCCATACTTAAACCAAGAAACACATTAGACTTCAAACTAAAAAAGGGAGTAATAAGCAAGTGGACATCGTATAATGATCAAGGGATCAATATAACGAAAAGATAACATTCATTTATACAAATGCATCAAGTGAAGTAGTATCAAAATATATAAAGCAACTGCTAACAGGGATGAAAAGATATATCAATAGCATCTCACCATTGTATTCATTAATCAGAGAAAAATAAACAAGAAAATAGGGCTGGAGTAATAGCACAGCAGTAGACCATTTGCTTTGCATGCAGCTGACTTGGGATGGACCCGGGCTGGATTCCCAGAATCCCATATGGTTCTCCAAGCCTGCCAGGAGCAATTTCTGAGTGCAGAGCCAGGAGTAACCCCTGAGCACCACCAGGTATGGCTCAAAAACCAATAAATACATAAATTCCTTATTATATCCTTATAATAGGCTAAAAATAACCTTTGATTGAGCCCAACAGAGGATACAGCAGGTTGGGTACTTGCCTTGAATGTGGCCAACCCAGGTTCAATCCCTGACATCCCATATGGACTTTAAGCACCACCTGAGAGCAGAACCAGAAATAACCTCTGAGCATTGTCACTTGTGGCCCCAAAACAAAAACAAACCCAAAATTTTTGATTTGGGTAGAATCTCCTCAGCAGTGCTCAGGAGGACCATATGGTTCAAGGGACTGAACATCAGGCCTAGTGAAGGTTTGGCATGCACTCCACCTCTTTGAAATATTTTCTCAACCTCAGGAAATATGAGTCTTAAAGAAAGAAATGAGGGGCCAGCATAATAGTGCAGCAGTAGGGCATTTGCCTTGCACATGGCATATCCAGGACAGACCTGGTTCAATCCCCCACATCCCTTATGGTTCCCCTAACCAAGGAGCGATTTCTGAGAGCATAGCCAGGAGTAACCCCTGAGCGACACTTGGTGTGACCCAAAAACCAAAAACAAACAAAAACCAAACCAAACCAAAACAAAACAAGGAAGAAATGGAAGATCTGGGCTTAATAGTCATGTGGGGAGGAAGCTATGTATACATTCTTCTTCAGTGCATATTCACCAGGATAGATCACATGATAGGATATATGAAACAAGTGTCTATAAAACTATACAAATGAATGATATCAGATATTTTTGGACCACAATACTATGAAGGGGTTGGGGATAGGGTGCAGGGGAACACAAAGAACTGAGAAAACTCAATACTTAGTTTGGACGGTTGGAAAGTTTTGGTGATCAGAGGCTAGTCCCAGTTTGGGGAGTGTGGAGAAGCCATGCCATGACAGGACTGAATCAGGGTTGACAGAATAATAGGCCAGCACTCTTAACTCTTGTACATCTCTCTAGCCCAAAACTTTAACACTTGGGGGCCGGAGAGATAGCATGAAGGTAAGGCGTTTGCCTTTCATGCAGAAGGTCATTGGTTCGAATCCCAGCATCCCATATGGTCCCCTAAGCCTACCAGGAGTGATTTCTGAGCGTAGAGCCAGGAGTAACCCCTGAGCGCTGCCGGCCCAAAAGCCAAAAACAAACAAACAAACAAACAAAAACAAAACAACAACAAAAAAACTTTAACACTTGGGAACTAAACAAAATACTACTGAAAAATCAATGGATCAAAGATAAAACCAAAGAAAAGATTTAAAATATCTATATCTATTTTTTGGTTTTTGGGTCACACCCGGCAGCGCTCAGGGGTTACTCTTGGCAGGCTCAGGGGACCATATGGGATGCCGGGATTTGAGCCATCGACCTTATGCATGCAGGGCAAACACTTTACCTCCATGCTATCTCTTCGGCCCCCAAAAATTAAGTTTTTAACTGAAAATATCAATGATAAAAAAAGTTGATTTTTTTTTTTGGTTTTTGGGTCACCCGTTAGTGCTTAGGGGTTCCTCCTGGCAGGCTCGGGGGACTATATGGGATGCCAGGATTCAAACCACCGTCCTCTTGGGTCTAAGGCAAATGCCCTAACATTGTGCTATTTCTCCAGTCCCAAAAGATTTTTGAAAGGATAAGCAAGATTGACAACCTTTACTGGACTCATTAAGTGGGGCCAGAGCAGTGGCACAAGCGGTAGGGCATCTGCCTTGCATGCGCTAGCCTGTGATGGACTGCAGATTGATCCCCCCGTGTCCCATATGATTCCCCCAAGCCAGGAGCTATTTCTGAGTACATAGCCAGGAGGAAGCCATGAGCGTCACTGGGTATGGTCCAAAACAAAACAAAACAAAGAAAAATAGACTCATGAAGTTAAAAATAAAGTAAAAACCTTAAAGAAATCAGGTCATAAGGTCCCCTTAGATCATATGTGTGACTCAGTAACACAGTACCTCCCTGAATGTATGTAAGGCCCTGGATTTGATACCAGTATCAAATCAGACCAGAAATTACAACAGGGGCCAGAGAGAGGGAGGGAGGGAGGAAGGAAGGAAGGAAGGAAGGAAGGAAGGAAGGAAGGAAGGAAGGAAGAATGGAAGGAAGGAAGGAAGGAAGGAAGGAAGGAAGGAAGGAAGGAAGGAAGGAAGGAAATGGGACTCCTGTCACACACCATACACAATTCTTTTTTTGTTTTTGTCTTTGGGCCATACCCAGCGGTGCTCAGGGATTACTCCTCGCAGGCTCAGAGGACCATATGACCATATGGGATGCCAAAGATAAGCAGCATGCAAGGCAAATGCCCTACATGCTGTACTATCGCTTCATCCCAATACAAAATTAATTCAAAATGAATAAAAGAACTTGATGGGGCCAGAGAGATAGCATGGAGGATATCTATCTTTTTTTCTTTTTTCTTTCTGGGTCACACAGGCAGCGCTCAGGAGTTACTCCTGGCTCTATGCTCAGAAATCGCTCCTGGCAGGCTCGGGGGACCATAGGGATGCTGGGATTCGAACCACAGTCCTTCTGCATATAAGGCAAATGCCCTACCTCCATATTATCTCTCCGGCCCCGTGCCAGGAGCGGTTTCTGAGTGTAGAGCCAGGAGTACTGAGCGCTGCCAGGTTGACCCCCCCAAAAAAATTGATACTAGAAATAAATTTACTAAATATATCAAGAAAAACATAGATGACTTGAAAAAACTAAATAAAAGCTAATGAAAACTATTTGTTTCCCTGCTCTCACGACCAAATCAGAAAAGCAGATTCAGGGGCCAGAGCTATAGCACAGCAGTAGGGCCTTTGCCTTGCACGCAGCTGACCCAGGATGGAACCTAGGTTCCTATAGGTCTAATAGGCAAATCATTTATCTTCCTTTTATCTTTGTTTTGTTTTGTTTTGTTTTGTTTTTTGTTTTTTTGGGCCACATCAGTAGCATTCAAGGGTTACTCCTGGCTCTGCACTCAGAAATCACTCCTGGTAGGCTTGGGGGACCATATGGGATGATGCCAGGCTTGGAACTACCATCCGTCCTGGGTTGGCTGCATGCAAGGCAAGCGTACTACCCCCCCTTTTATCATTTTCTTCCTTTTATCCATTTAGCTCCCAAATCATTTATCTTCAACTATTTGGTGGGCAAAAATAAGCTTTATGGCATATCTACAACAACCTGTACCCTGAAATGATGTCAAACTTAGCCACTAGCTTTAACTGATATATATGGGTCATATGTGTACCCTAAACCCTAACAGATACTATTCCTTTTACACTAAGTGCCCATGTCAAGCCTTCGAAATATGCTTGTAGGTTGGCCATTGAAAACCACTTCTATCAATTAGGAGCTTTTCTTGTTCTAGTTTTTGGGTCACACCCATTGATGCTAAGGGGTTATTCCTGGCTCTACACTCAGGAACTACTCCTAGAGGTGCTCAGGGGATTCTAGGAATCAAGTCCATGTTGAGTACATGCAAGATAAATCTCCACCTGCTGTACTGTCAATACAGCCCCAATTATGGAGCTTTTAATGTGGCAAAGTCTAGAGCAAAATTGAGGAACATTTCTTAGACCTGTGAGTAGCTTTGATTGAACAGTTTACATGCAAAATGGAAAGAACTAAAGAACTCCCAAAGGAAAGTTTTTAATCATTACTTAGATGAAATCTATATTTTACAGGTCTAAGTACCCTGACTCAAATCTATTGTTTTCTTCCATGTACCTGTGTGTCAAAAACATTATTCAGCAAAATTCCATACTGATGAGAGAGGCAGTCAGAAAGGCGACGGCAGTCATGGATGACCTAAATTAGAAGATACAGACTATTAGAACCCAGCTGTTAATCTTGTTTGTTTTTGTCTTTGGGTCACACCCAGCATCGCTCAGGGGTTACTCCTGGCTCTAAGCTCAGAAATCACCCCCGGCAGGCATAGGTGACCATATGGGATGCTGGGATTCGAACCACCTCCTTCTGCATGAAAGGCAAACGCCTTACCTCCATGCTATCTCTCTGCCCCCATCCCAAACTGTTAATCTTACTAAGAGAAGAATCATCTGGGACCGGAGGAATAGTTCAGCGGTAGGGCATTAGCCTTGCATGCAGCCAACACAGACAGATGGTGGTTTGAATCCTGCATCACATAGGGTCCCCTGAGCCTGCCAGGAGTGATTTGTAAGCGCAGAGTCAGGAGTAAGTCAAGAGCCCCCCCCCAAAAAAAAAAGAATCATCTTACATACTCACCTTCAGAATTTTCTTATCTTCTAATACCATCTGAAGTCCATTGTTGAAAGCACGTCTTCCCAGAAGAAAAATGTCAAATAAGTAAACCCGGCTATTGGTGGCCACCTGTGACAGATCATTGAGACACACATATAGGGTGAGAACTAACTACTGAAGGGAATCACAGGGTCAAGGAATATGTGCTAAAACTTTTACGATGCTGGGGCAGGAGAGATAGCATGGAAGTAGTGTGTTTGCCTTGCATGCAGAAGGACAGTGGTTCAAATCCCGGCATCCCATATGGTCCCCCGAGCCTGCCAGGAGTGATTTCTGAGCATAAAGCCAGGAGTAACTCCTGAACAATGCCAGGTGTGACCCAAAACAAAACAATCAAACAAACAAACAAAAAAAGCCTTTAGGATGCTGATAATTAAAGTAGACCGTAAAGGACAGAACAAGTAGGGTGTTTGGCTTGCATGCAGCTGACCCAGATTTGATCCCTGACATCTCATAATGTCCCTGAGCACCAACAGGTGCTCCATGCAGAGGCAGGAGTAAGGCCTGAGTACTGCTAGTTGTGGCCTAAAAACCAAATAAAGTAGGATAATTCACAGAGCAAGTGACTAATATTGATCTTAAATTTCAAAATTGACTGACTGTAGCTTTCAAACATGAATGTAAAGACAAGCTGGCAATTTGGCTTTTCACCTGTCACACTTCCAACTTTCATGTTTTTACCACTCTCACCTGTAGCATTCTGATTCTTCAGGAATTACAGGTTTAAAGGGACTGAATAGCATTTCATAGTAACAGAAAAGTCTATCGCTGAGTTCTATGGCAGTGCTAGGTATTACATAAAATTATTAATAAGATCCCTGCCTCTGGCCATTTAAATGAGACAACAAAATAACACACAAATTGAGGAGGAATACTATCTTTTAGATCTATTGCAGATTTATCGTGAATTTTGTTTTGTTTTTGTTTTGGGGTCACCTGGCAACGCTCAGGAGTTATTCCTGACTCTGCTCAGAAATCGCTCCTGACAGGCTCCGGGGAACCATATGGGATGCCGGGATTCAAACCAGTGTTGGTCCTGGGTCAGCCACTTGCAAGGCAAACGACCTACCACTGTGCTATCTCTCTGGCCCCTATCATGATTTCTTGATGATGTTGTCTATTGATGTTGTCTGCAATGGCCCAGAATATCTCTCTCTCTCTCTCTCCTCTCTCTCTCTCTTTCTGTCTGTCTGTATGTCTGTCTGTCTGTCTCTCTCTCTCTCTCACACACACACACACACACACACACAGAGTTGTGATGCTTGCTGAGGGCTGCACTTTTAGCTGCAGTGCTTTCTGACCTGCTGCGTTCCCTTAGATGCAATGCATGTACTACACATACTTGCCAGGAACTGTACTTCTTAGGTTGTGCTCTTGAGGGGGAGGGTCACACCTTCTAGTTGAGGTGCTAACACACGCCTGGCTACAGAGAAGTCAGAAATAACTTACAGAAACAGTGGCTCTAAGCAGAGCCATGTGAATTGAGTGAGGTTAACACCTGACACTTCCTAGAGGGCATCGATAAGAAGATAGCTCTTTCTTTTGGAGAACAACCTTTTAGAAAAGGGAAAGTCATTTCAAACAAATGTTTAGATGGCAATATTGGGGTGTGGTGATATAAAAAATAATTAAAATAAATCTTCCAGAGAAACCACAATTCTTTTAATATTAAAAGCTCATTTCAGGGGCTGGCATGATAGTCTAGACTCTAGGCAACGGTCCTCAAACTACGGCCCGCGGGCCACATATTGTATTTATTCCCATTTTGTTTCTTCACTTCTAAATAAGACATATGCAGTGTGCATAGAAATTTGTTCATAATTTTTGTTTTTACTATAATCTGGCCCTCCAACAGTCTGACGGACAGTGAACTGGCCCCCTGTTTAAAAAGTTTGAGGACCCCTGGTAGAGGGTAGGGCATTTGCCTTGCACATAACTGACTAGGGTTTGATTCCCGGCATCCCATATATAGTCCTGAACCTCCCAGGAGTGACATCTGAGCGCAGAGCCAAGAGTAACCCCTGAGCGATGCTGGGTGTGCCCCAAAACAAACAAAAAGATAGAGCAAAATAAACATTTTAATGGCTCATTTTAAAAACCGTACTTTAGGGGCTGGAGAGTTAGTATAGTGGCAAGGTGGGCAAGGCACTGACCTGGCATGTAGCACCCTACATGGTCCCTCAAACTCCATGAGGAGTGATCCTTGAGTGAAGGACCAGGAATAAGCCTGGAGCACTGTGTAGACCAAGAATAAAAACCAAAAATTATCCTTTACCTGAAGCCAACAGAGTTTCCCATGACGACACACATTCGTTCCTTCAGCCGCAACACTCAGGACACTCTGTTTCTTGATGTGGAGCATCTGGTGAGTAAATAAAGGAAGAAAATATTTAGCGATAAGTGTAATTTTAGCTTCATGAATAGAAAAAGTGGCTAATAAAAAGCAAAACAATCATATATATCACATACATGTATATATACATGCATGTGGGACCTAGGGCCATATTTGGCAGTGCTTAAGGGTTTACTCCTAGATCTATGCTCAGGAGTAACCTATGATGGTGCTCATGAATCCATACATGTGCCAAGAATTGAACTGAGTTGCTCACATGCAAGGCAAAATACCTTACTACTTCTAATCTCTCCAGCTCACATATTTTCTAAACTTATAAAATGAGGGCCAGAGCAATAGCACAGCAGTAGGATGTTTGCCTTGCATGCAGCCAACTCATATGACATCCCATATGATCCCCCAAGCCTGTCAGGAGCAACCTCTGAGCAGAGAGCCAGGAGTAACCCGAGTGCCACCGGGTGTGGACCAAAAAAGTTGGGTCTCAAATGATACTGTATACTCTCTTTTTCTTGAGGGGTGTTCACACCTGGCAGCTCTCAGGGGTTACTCCTGGCTCTATACTCAGAAATCGCCCCTGGCAGGCTCGGGGGACCATATGGGATGCCGGGATTCAAACCACTGACCTTCTGCATGCAAGGCAAATACTCTACCTCCATGCTATCTCCAGCCCCGATACTGTATACTCTTCCTTTTTGTAGTGCATGGAATTCAACCCAAGAGAGAGAGAAAGAGAGAGAAAGAGAGAGAGAGAAAGAGAGATATCTCTATCACTACTTTACTTTCCCTAGCCTTCATGAAATACCTCTCATCTTTTAGCTTATACAAAATTATTTCCTATCCAGAAAGTAAATTACTCCTGTCCCAAATGCTAATGAGCATGGAAAATTTTTGTGGCCACTAATGCTGTAAAAAACTTTTCAGCTTTTTTTTGTTGTTTTTCTTGTTTTTTTGGGTCACACCTGGCAGTGCTCAGGGATTATTCCTGGCTCCATGCTCAGAAATTGGCCTGGCAGGGGACCATATGGGATGCTGGGATTCGAACCACTGTCCTTCTGCATGCAAGGCAAATGCCTTACCTCCATGCTATCTCTCCGGTCCCAAGATTTTTCAGCTTTATAACCAGGGCCCTTATGCACAAAACAGTGCCCACACAGAAAAATAAATTGTATCTGGAAAGTATCCACACAACACTAAGTGTCTCAGTGCCCACTCTTTTGAATGACAAACAGGGCCTAAGCAGTCTTTTAGAGCATTAGGTTTAACAGATTTACTCAAAGCTGAAGTAGTTCTTTCCCAGGAACAGAGGCTGGTCCTTTATGTGTGAGATATCCTATCTCAAAACATTATGACACACCAATATTTTTGGGGTTTGTTTGTTTTTTGGGTAACACCCAGCAGCGCTCAGGGGTTACTCCTGGCTCTACACTCAGAAATCGCTCCTGGCAGGCCCGGGAGACCATATGGGATGCTGGGATTCGAACCATCATCCTTCTGCATGAAAGGCAAATGCCCTACCTCCATGCTATCTCTCTGGCCCCAACACACCAATATTTTTAATCAACAATCTATATAGTTATATATGCAAAATTCTACCCCCTTCAGAAGTAGGTAAATTACTTAAGAACTTAAGAGCTGGGGAGGCAGCTCAAAAGGCTGCAGAGCATGCAGGAAGCCCAGGTTTGATGCAGTGGTCCTCAAACTATGGCCCGCGGGCCACATATTGTATTTGTATCTGTTTTGTTTCTTCATTGCAAAATAAGATATATGCAGTGTGGATAAGAATTCATTCATAAGTTTTGTTTTTACTATAGTCAGACCCTCCAATGGTCTGAGGGACAGTGAACTGGCCCCCTGTTTAAAAAGTTTGAGGACCCCTGATAGACTCTGTGGTACACAGAGCACTACCAGAAATGATCTCCAAGTACTGATCAGGAGTAGTGTTTCAGCCCTTCCAGGGATTGCCACCCCCCCTCCCAAAAAAAGAATTGATCAAGATACTGGAGTGGAAAAAAAAAAAAGAGACTGGAGTGGTGACACAGCGGTAGGGCGTTTGCCTTGCACACAGCTAACTAGGATGGACCATGGTTCAATCCCCTGGAATCCCATATGGTCCCCCCAAAGCCAGGATCGATTTCTGAGTGCATCGGCAGGAGTGATCTCTGAGCGTCACCAGGTGTGGTTCCAAAACAAAACAATACAAAAATAAGAATTGATCAAGTGCTGTGGCTCTCATGACTAACCTGGGTTCTATCCCTGACATCACATGTGGTTCCCCCAAGCACTGCCAGGAGTAATTCCAGAGTGCAGAACCAGGTGTACACCCTCAATATCACAAGGTGTGCCCCCGCAGCCAAAAAAGAAAAAAAAAAGGTCAAGTTCAATTACCTCTTCACAGTTCCAGAACAAAAGATCCCTTTTATACTTTGTTGTTGTTTTTTTTTTTTGGGGGGGGCCACACCCGGCGTTGCTCAGGGGTTACTCCTGGCTGTCTGCTCAGAAATAGCTCCTGGCAGGCACGGGGGACCATATGGGACACTGGGATTCGAACCAACCACCTTTGGTCCTGGATCAGCAGCTTGCAAGGCAAACACCGCTGTGCTATCTCTCCGGGGCCCTCCTTTTATACTTTGTTTCAGGACCTCACCTGAGGAAACCAAAGAGAGACTCCTGCACACAAATCATACACTTAGCTCATTGAGTTATCTTCTGCCTCAGAGTTCTCATTCCATTTTTGTTATTGTTGTTTTCATGAACACTTTAGAATACATTGATATATAAAGAGTCCTTACAACTTACTAAAAATATGGTCATGTGTGACTGGTTCACACACATGGTATAGTTCATTTCATTTTTTTTTTTTTTTTTTTTTTTTTTTGGTTTTTGGGTCACACCCAGCGGTGCTCAGGGGTTACTCCTGGCTGTCTGCTCAGAAATAGCTCCTGGCAGGCACAGGGGACCGTATGGGACACCGGGATTCGAACCAACCACCTTTGGTCCTGGATCGGCTGCTTGCATGGCAAATGCTGCTGTGCTATCTCTCCGGGCCCTCATTTCATTTTTGAGCTCACTCAGGGATCACAGTTATGGAGTGTTGGGGATCAAACCTGGTTGGCCACATGCAAGGCAAACATCACCTGCTGCATTATCTCTCTGGGCCCTCATTTCATTTCTTATTATTGAAGCCTGGTGTTTTTTTGTTTGGCAACACCAAATTTCATCTATCATTTCTGAAATCTTAATTGTAGCTTTTCTTTTTCTTTTTCTTTTTTTGGGCCACACCCATTTGATGCTCAAGGGTTACTCCTGGCTAAGCGCTCAGAAATCGCCCCTGGCTTGGGGGGACCACATGGGACGCCAGGGGATCAAACCGTGGTCCTTCCTTGGCTAGCGCTTGCAAGGCAGACACACCTTACCTCTAGCGTCACCTCACCGGCCCTGCTTTATTTATTTTCTAAATACAGGCTATTTCCACTTTTTGTTTGTTTATTTGTTTTGGTTTTTGAGTCATACCCAGCTATGTTTAGGCCTTACTCCTGGCTGAATGATCACTCCTGGCAGGTTTCAGGTATCATAGTGGTTGCTGGGGATCTCATTCAAGGCATATGTTATACTATCCTCCAGTACTTTTATTTGGTAATAGGAATAATGCTACTGAGAATACGCATATATGTTTCCGTGCGCACGCGCGCGCGCACACACACACACACACACACAAACACACACATTTGTTTTTTGGGTCACACCTGGCAGTGCTCAGGAGTTACTCCTGGCTCTATGCTCAGAAATCGCTCCTGGCAGGCTCAGGGATGCCAGGATTCGAACCACTGACCTTCTGCATGCAAGGCAAATGCCTTATCTCCATGCTATCTCTCCAGCCCCAAACACATATATTTTTATTTCTTTTGGAAAGATACACAGAAGATGGCTAAACACACTATGCTTAACATCTTTAATATTTTAGGGAAAAAAAAAGAAATTTTAGGGAAAACAGAAAAAAAATCTTATAATAAGAGAAATCTGGGGGGTGGGGAAAAAAAAAGAGAAATCTAGGAGACACAATTATGATGGCCAGAGACAGGTAACATTGAGAAGGGTTGAGGGCAATACTTACTGCAGCGCCAAATTTCTGCTGGAACTGATCAATAACTGTGTAGGTTACATCCTCGTCTTCTATAGAAGAATGATGGGTTTAGTTGTGTTTCCCTTCCTTGTAAACAGAATCACCTTCCCTTTATTCATCCATACCCATAAACCCCTTCTTTACTATGAGTCAAGTGTCATCTAGTGCTATTGCATTACCCTCTGCATCAGTCCTCCATACAGGAAGCATATTAGGAGCCTGTGTCAAATGAGAAAAAAAAACCTCCAATGATCATGTTATTAGGTGATTTATTCATTTCCTTTTATCTCAGTTCATGTCTTAAGTATTTTAATACATAAACTTTAAAAAAGCATGTTCTAATAAAAATAATGACAATTTGGGATGGGAAGATGCTCAAAGGACTGGAATAGTCTTTGCATGTGGGAATCCTTGGTTCAAACCCCATCCTAGACTCCCATAGCACTGATAAGAGTGAAACACCGGGGCCGGAGAGATAGCACAGCGGCATTTGCCTTGCAAGCAGCCGATCCAGGACCAAAGGTGGTTGGTTCGAATCCCGGTGTCCCATATGGTCCCCTGTGCCTGCTAGGAGCTATTTCTGAGCAGACAGCCAGGAGTAACTCCTGAGCATCGCTGGGTGTGACCCAAAAACCAAAAAAAAAAAAAAAGAGAAAAGAGTGAAACACCACCTTCCACAAGTGAATCAGTTTAAAATAGGCCTTGTAGGGCCCGGAGAGATAGCACAGTGGTGTTTGCCTTGCAAGCAGCCGATCCAGGACCAAAGGTGATTGGTTCAAATCCCGGTGTCCCATATGGTCCCCCGTGCCTGCCAGGAGCTATTTCTGAGCAGACAGCCAGGAGTAACCCCTGAGCACAGCTGGGTGTGGCCAAAAAACCAAAAAAAAAAAAAAATTAGGTCTTGTAAATACTATGCCTTCAATGTTTAAGGAGTTACATACATTTTATGGCTTTAGATTGCTTTGTGTACTGCTAATAAATGTTATAATGTACTACAATCTGGGGACTTGAGGGACAAAGTAATTGTGCATGGGTTCTGTTTTATTTTTCTTAGTGTTTTTTGGCTGAAAGTTCAAAATTAAGTGTCAGCAAGGGGATTTCCTCTGAGAATTCTGTTTATGGGTGATTGTCTTCCCACTGTAACTTTATCTTGTCCTCTTTCTTTGCATCTTTGTTCTCATAGTAAAAAAAAAAAAAAAAAAGGTCTTGTATGGGGCCGGAGAGATAGTATAGTAGGTAAGCACTAGCTTTTTATGAAATAAACCTGGGCAAGTCATATGTTTCCCTGAGCCCTACCAGGAGTGATGATCCCTGAATGCAGAGCCAGGAGTAAGCCCTGAGCATAGCTGGATGTGGCTCCAAAACAGACAACAACCAAAAAAAAAAAAGTAAATGAATCAATGCTGAACTTTTCGCATTTATCTGGGACCTGATAATTAAGTGGTTTGGCTACCATCTGAATATTTTTGGTGTTTTTATATAAGAATTCAATAAGAAAGGGGCTGGAGAGGTAGCATAGAGGTAGGGTATTTGTCTTGCATGCAGAAGGACAGTGGTTCAAATCCCGGGATCCCATATGGTCCCCCAAGCCTGCCAGGAGCGATTTCTGAGCATAGAGCCAGGAGTAACCCCTGAGCGTTGCTGGGTGTGACCCAAAAAACAAAAACAAAACAAAACAAAACAAAAAAAGATATAACATTTCACCAGATACTCAGATGGTAACTAAGCACATGAAAAGATCCTAAACACCCTAAGTAATTTGGAAAAGGATAAAACCAAAGACCCTTCCAAGGGTTTCTCTTTTCAATATAGAGTAAAAGCTGAAGTCCCCTCAACAATCTACAAATGACTCCTTAGTCTACTAACCCTATTTTATCTCCTTCTATACTTCTCTCCTTGCTCTAGATACACTAATTTCTTGCTGTTTTTTAAAGATTCTGCAAGTTTCTGCTCCTTTCTTCCTTTTTCTCCTTCTCCCTCTTTCCCCTTCTGTCCCTCTTTTCTCTTTCCCTCTCTCTCTCTTCTTCCTCCCTCCCCTCTCCCTCTCCAACTCTCTCCCTTTCCCTCTTCTCCCTCTCAGTCCCACACCCTCTCATCTCTCCCTTTCAAATCCCTCCCTTTCTCCTCCCTCCCACCCCTTTCCCTCCCTCTCCCTTTCTTTTTTCTTCTCTCCTTCCTCCTCTCTCCCTCTCCACCTCTCCCTCCCTCTGTCCCATTCCCTCTTACCCTCTCTCCTTCCCTTTCTCCTTCTCCCTCTCTCACCCCTTTTCCTCTCCCTCCTTTTTCTCTCCTTTCCCTCTCTCTCTCCTCTCCTCCCTCTCCTTTTCCCTCTCCACCCTCTCCATCCCACTCTTTCTCTTTCCTACTCTCTCCCTCTCCCTCTCATCTCTCATCCCAGTGGCCTAAATACTACAAATAAGGAGAAAAAAGGGGCCAGGCGGTGGCGCTAAAGGTAAGGTCCGCCTGCCTTGCCTGCGGTAGCGTTGGACGGACTGCGGTTCGATCCCCCGGTGTCCCATATGGTCCCCCAAGCCAGGAGCAACTTCTGAGCGCATAGCCAGGAGTAACCCCTGAGCGTTACCGGGTGTGGCCCAAAAACCAAAAAAAAAAAAAAAAAAAAAAAAAAAATAAGGAGAAAAAAAAAAAAAGATTCTTCAAGTTTCTATCTCAGAGACTTTGTGTTTATTCTTTACCTATAGACACATTTCCCCTATATATCAACATGTCTCAATCCCTCTCTTCCATATAAGCTTCACTGCAAGCTCTCCATATTTCAGTAAGACTTACACTAGATACTCTAATACTGTAAAAAATGCCTCTCCACCCACGTCTCATTCTTTTATTTTTTCCCTTATCACTAGAATACTATCTACTATATTCATGCATTTTATTCAGCATTTGCTTCCTGAATGAGAGCTCAATGTATGCAAGAAAACCACACTTTGATATTCCCAATGTCAGGCATATAATATGAACATGAATATTAGACAAATTAATGAATTATGATAACATCTTAATCTAAAGCCTAAAAGCAATGGCCTAAGAACTGGCTATAGAACCTTGTGATCATTCCATATATCTGGAACCATATGAAAAAGAATTTAAAGAATTTAGAGCCCTGGCATTGAGTCTTATTTGTTTGTTTTTGAGGGGGGATGCCTACTGGTTTTTTTGTTTTGTTTTTTGTTTTTGGGCCATACCCGGTGATGATGACTATACACTCAGAAATCGCTCCTTGCTGGGGGATCGAACAGAGATCAGTCCTAGGCTAGCAAGGGTGAGGCTTCGGCTCCTTTCCCACTGGTTCTTTTTTTTTTTTTTTTTTTTTTTGGGGGGGTGGGGATCACACCCGGCAGTGCTCAAGGGTTACTCCTGGCTCTACGCTCAGAAATCGCTCCTGGCAGGCAAATCCTGGGATGCCAGGAGTCAAACCACCATTCTTCTGCATGCAAGGCAAATGCTCTATCTCCATGTTAACTCTCTGGTCCCATCCACTGGTTCTTAAGAGCTACTCTTGGCTCTTTCTTTAGGGGTCATTCAGGGTGTGCTTAGGGGTGGGTGGTGCTGGGATAAAAACAGGGTTGACTGTATGAAGGCAAGCACCAACTCTACCTAATTATCCTTTCCAGCAAGAAAATTCAGACCCTTGCTACTCACCAGAATGACTGAATTTGAAGTCATTTAGCAGAGAGTTGATGGGCATCTCTGGGGTAGAAGAAGCATGCTTATAGACATTTTGGTCTTCATCTTTCACTTTTTCCATCATTGTTCTTTCTGTTTTTAAACTACACTTATAAAAACAAAAAAACACTTGTGTAAATTTGTTCTTTGCAGCTGGCATAATACATAAAATTTACCATTTCAATGGCAAGACTCCAGTCCTCCAATTAACAAAGAGTCCACTAATTCATTGTTGACACTGACTTGAGGAAACTATGTGAAGAAGGAAGAAGCTATCCACCTATCTCTCCCAATTTCTTTTTTTTTTTCTTTTTCTTTTTTTTTTTTTTTTTTTGGTTTTTGGGCCACACCCGGTGGTGCTCAGGGGTTACTCCTGGCTGTCTGCTCAGAAACAGCTCCTGGCAGGCACGGGGACCATATGGGACACCGGGATTCGAACCAACCACCTTTGGTCCTGGATCGGCTGCTTGCAAGGCAAACGCCGCTGTGCTATCTCTCCGGGCCCTCTCCCCATTTCTATCACCTCCAGTCATTGTAGAAATTATGCAATTAGGGCCCGGAGAGATAGCACAGCGGGGGGTTTGCCTTGCAAGCACAGCCGATCCAGGACCAAAGGTGGTTGGTTCAAATCCCGGTGTCCCATATGGTCCACCGTGCCTGCCAGGAGCTATTTCTGAGCAGACAGCCAGGAGTCACTCCTGAGCACTGCCGGGTGTGGCCCAAAAACCAAAACAAACAAACAAACAAACAAAAAAGAAATTATGCAATTAGTGAATTACAGCAGAAGTTCTCTGTTTTAATAATGTGGACATCTGGGCACATCACAGTGAAGAAACTTATTCCATACCTGACAGATGTGTTTTCTCTCTCTGTGCCTTGTTCCTCTTCATCTAGTAATTCCACTGTAAAATAATCAAATGTCTTTCAAAAGTTTCCAGTTTGAAAGTAATTTTCCACCCTGTTCTCTCCCCATAACCTCCTATAGTTTGACTATGTACCCCAAACAATAACTGGAAACAGTCTACAGAGACCTTCATTAGTTAACTATAAACAGAATAAAAAAAACTCTCCAAAGTCAAAAAATGGGTGGAGTATCTGACTTGCATGCTGTGGTTTCCATTCCAGGAGAAATCCTTGAGCACAAAGCTGGGAATAGTCTTTGAGCACAAATGGGTATGATCCAAGACCAAATAAAGTATTACCCAGATGGGGCTGGAGCAATAGCACAGCGGTAAGGCATTTGCCTTGCACACAGCCAACACAAGACGGACCCTGGTTTTAATCCTGGCATCCCATATGGTCCCCTGAGCCTGCCAGGAGCAACTTCTGAGCACAGAGCCAGGAGTAACCCCTGAGCACCACTGAGTGTAACACAAAAACCAACCCCCCACACACACACAAAACACACACACACACACACACACACACACACACAAACACAAAAAAAGATTATTCAGAGTACAGCAGAAGATGACTAATATTGTGCTTGCACATAACATTCTTTTTTGGGAAATAAGAGGCCCACAGCTAGTGGGCCTTGCTTATTCCTGCTTCTATGCTCAGGGATTTTTTGTTTGTTTGTTTGTTTGTTTGTTTGTGGGTCACACCGGCATTGCTCAGGAGTTACTCCTGGCTCAGAAATCGCTCCTGGAAGGCACAGGGGACCATATGGGATGCCGAGATTTGAACCACTGACCTTCTGCATGCAAGGCAAACGTCTTGTCTCCATATTATCTCTCTGGCCCCGCTCAGGGATTTTTGGAAGTGCTCTTGGGCTCACTCATTCCTGGCTCTATGCTTGGGGATATATATATTTTTTTTTTGGGGGGTGGGGCCACCCCTGGTGATGCTCAGGGGTTACACCTGGCTATGTACTCAGAAATTGCTCCTGGCTTGGGGCACCATATGGGATATGCTGGGGATTGAACCCAGGTCTATCCTGGGTCAACCGTGTTGGGGATCATTTTTGAAAGTGCTCTGGGGACTTGAGCCTTTTGGGTGCTGGGGGTGTCAAATGTACAGTCATGTACAAGGCAAGGACCTCACCCACTGTCTTATCTCTGCCACCCACCTCCCCTTGTAGCATGTTGACCATTTATTAATTTTTTAATTTTTTTTTGTTTTTTGGGTCACATCCGGAGCGCTCAGGGGTTACTCCTGGCTCTATGCTCAAAAATCGCCCCTGGCAGGCATGGGGGACCATATGGGATGCCAGGATTCGAACCACTGTTCTTCTGTATGGAAATGTCTTCCCTCCATGCTATCTCGCCGGCCCCGCATGTTGACCATTTATTAAGATGAGGAATCTCTATATGTTTCCATTATCCTTTTTGTTCTGGGGTCATTCTGGTTGGGTCTAAATAAATTTTTTTTCTTGTTGACTTTCATCTTTTTTTTTTTTTTGCTTTTTGGGCCACACCCAGTGACGCTAAGGGGTTACTCCTGGCTATGTGCTCAGAAATTGCTCCTGGCTTGGAGACCTTATGGGATGCCAGGTGATCAAATTGCAGTCTATTCTAGGCTAGTGCGTGCAAGGCAAATGCCCTACCACTTGCACCACTGCTCCGGCCCCTAACTTTCATCTTAATGCTTTTTCCCTAATGCTATGAACCATTTGGTGGTTTTCTCTTAAATCAGTTACAGCTATATCCTTTCAATAGGTTGGTGTATGAATAGTTTTGTGACATGAAGGACAACATAAGAGTACAGAAACCACACAGGAAATATGGGTATTCCACAGAGATGCTGAATCCATTTGATCTTCACTGTGTAGGGGAAAACGTATCATGAATTATATTTTGCGGGAGGAAGGATTGGGGTCAAACCCTGTGATGTTCAGGGATCATTCTTGGAGGTGTTTGGGGGATCACGGGCCATGCTAGATATAATCAGGGTATGCTGTGTAGAAGAGCACGCACACCTTAACTTCTGGACCTTCTCACTTCCCTCTAAGATACAAACTTAAAGTGCAAATAACTGCCATATTTATAAAATAAATTTCATACTAAAAGCAAGATCTCATATATTTTATCTCAAATATTGAAATAATGTGGAGCTGTGAGTTGATCACTACTAAAATCCCTACCACCAGAATTCAGGAATGTCAGCACTCACCATTTACAATCTCATGCCCAAAAAACATCTTCACTCCTGGGATATGTCGACCAGTCTCCACATTCTTCACTGTTACAAAGGACAATTCATTTCGTTTAATAAACTATGTCATGTCTCAAAGGTACTCCAAATGTGAGTTGGTTTTGGTTGTTTTTTTGTTTTGTTTTTGGGACACACCCGGTAGCACCCAGGGGTTACTTCTGGCTCTGCACTCAGAAATCACTCCTGGCTGGCTTGGAAAACCGTATGGGATGTCGGGAATCGAACCCAGGTCTGTCCTGGGTCAGCTGCATGCAAGGCAAATGCTCTACCACTATGCTATCGCTCCAACTCCAAAACAATTTTTTTTTTTTTTGTTTTTGGGTCACACCCAGCAGCACTCAAGGGGTTACTTCTGGCTTTATGTTCAGAAATCACTCTTGGCAGGCTCGGGGGACCATATGGAATGCCGGGATTCGAACCACCGACCTTCTGCATGGAAGGCAAACACCTTACCTCCATGCATCTCTCTGGCCCCCAAAATAAGTTTTATATTAAAAAGAAAAAACAAATTGGGGCCAGAGATATATAGCACAGCAGTAGGGCTTTTGCCTTGCATGCAGCTGACCCAAGACCAATCTGGGTTCGATCCCAGGCGTCCCATATGGTCCCCTAAGCCAAAAGCGATTTCTGAGTGCATAGCCAGGAGTAACCCGAGTGTCAGCAGGTGTGACCCAAGAATAAAACAAAACCCCCAAATTATTTTCCTCAAGGATTAAAGAGTCAATAATAAATTATGAAACTATATCAGTGAAACAAGTAATACAATAACTAAGGGTAATCCAGAATGATCTGAGCAAAGCTGAAGACTACTACACACTAAATTTAAACATCTCCCCAAAAGTGTTATAAGGTCCTTAGAGCTAAGGACTATAATATTTATGAATTTTACTCTACCTAGCTCTAGAAAAACAAAAATCAAAGACCTAGATTTCATAGAGCATATATCACTTCAAGATGTTCCACATGCTTTCAAATGTTGATTATCAGGGCTGGAGAAATAGCACAGCCATAGGGCGTTTGCTTTGCGTGCAGCCAGGCGATCCAGGATGGACAGTGCTTCTAATTCAGGCATCCCATTTGGTCCCCCATGCTTGCCAGGAGCAATTTCTGAGCGCAGAGTCAGGAGTAACTCCTGAGCGCCACAGGGTGAAAGCCCTCCCCCAAACAAAAGCAAACAAACAAAAACCAGGGCCAGAGAGATAGCATGGTGGTAAGGCGTGTTTGCCTTGCGTCCAGAAGGACAATGGTTCGAATCCTGGCATCCCTTATGGTCCCCTGAGCCTGCCAGGTCAATTTCTGAGCGTAGAGCCAGGAGTAACCCCTGAGCATGCCAGGAGTGACCCAAAAATAAAACAAACAAACAAAACAAAAAACTTAGGGTTTAGATGTCATGCCTCTAATATGGTGCTATATTTTCTAGATGGAAGTATTCAAATAACAATTTATTTCATATCTCCTTGAGATCCAAAAATAGTCCTATTTCACCAAATATATTTTTACTCAGTTTAAAGATCAACATCTGTGTCCAACAAAAATACCTAACACTCTTATTATACTAGGCCTCCATTCAGTATTTGATAATACAGCTCTCTCTCCTTTGGCTTTTTTTTTTTTTTTTTGCCTTCTTTTTTGGGTCACACCCAGCAGCACTCAGGGGTTACTCCTGGCTCTATGCTCAGAAATCGATCCTGGCAGGCTCAGGGGACTATATGGGATGCCGGGACTTGAACCACTGTCCTTTTCCATGCAAGGCAAAAGCCCTACCTTCATGCTATCTTTCTGGCCCCTCCTTTGGCTTTTAAGGCATTCTTTGTGTTTGTTTTTCTTGCTACTTATTTATTGGGTCACAATCAGAAGTGCTCAGGACTTAACTCCTAGTTTTGCTCGCAAGGGTCACTCCTGGTGGGCTCAAGGGCTGTTGGGGATCAAACCAACTTTGTTTTCATGCAAGGTGTACTATCTCTCCAGCTCCCTTTTTTTTTTTTTGGTTTTTGGGTCACACCCAGCAGTGCTCAGGGGTTACTCCTGGCTCTATGCTCAGAAATCGCTCCTGGCAGGCTCAGGGGACCATATAGGATGCTGGGATTCGAACTGCTGTCCTTCTGCATGAAAGGCAAATGCCTTACCTCCATGCTTTCTCTCAGGCCCCCTGAGCTCCCTTTTCTTTTCTTTTCATTTTTTTTTGTGGTTTTTGGGTCACACCCAGCAGTGTTCAGGGGTTACTCCTGGCTTCATGCTCAGAAATTGCTCCTGGCAGGCACGGGGGACCATATGGGATGCCGGGATTCGAACTGATGACCTTCTGCATGAAAGGCAAACGCCTTACCTCCATGCTATCGCTCCGGCCCCTCCCTTTTCTTATTATTACTTTGAGCTATTATAAGCTCTAGTCCAAGACAGACACCATCCTAATTATTTGCCTACATCAACTTTTCTAGTAACACCATCTGATATGTCACTGACTTCAGTAGAGGGAATATTGTCACTAGATATTAAATAATTTGTTCAAAGTCATACTACTACTAAGAGAGTCAGGATTTAGGGGCTGGAGAGATAGTACAGTGGGAAAAGGCACTTCGTCTTGCATGCAGCTAACCTAGGTTCAATCCTGGAGTCCCATATGGTCCCCAGAGCACAAAAAGAAGTATTTCCTGAGTGCAGTAACCCAAGCCTTTTGGGTATGGCCCCAAAACTAAGTAAATAAATAAATGAGTCAGGATTCAAAGCTAAACCTTAGAGATTTTAATACTCATTTTTAATCACTTTTTAGCATTTCTCTGATTTCTCCTTCCTGTCTTCTTGGCTAATGCTCTACCGCTACTTGCTTGCACACACTGATAGTCCCCAAGAAACTTTGTTTATCCTTTTTTCTGTTCCTTGAATGAACACCCTGCTTCCTAGTTGTTATAACCATCATTTTTCTGATTCCATCTATGTTTTCAAGTAATCATTGAAAGAGTAAGGAGCCAGAGCAATAGCACAGCAGTAGGGCATCTGCTTTGCACAGAGTTGACAGCTGACCTGGGTTCAATTACTGGCACCCCATCTGGTCCCCCGAGCCTGCCAGGACCAATTTCTGAGTGAAGAGCCAGGAGTAACCCTTGAGAACTGCCGAGTGTGGTCAACACTCCCCCCCCCCCAATAAACAGTAAGATTTTCTATGTGAAATTATCTTCTCTAACCACAATTATGTTTGTAATCAAGGTGTTTAAATAAAGATATTATAAAAATTATCTTCTCTAAGCTCTTCTTCTGTTTTCTATTCATTAGTAATGGTATTCTACACCTATTCTTCTGAGTCATAAATATAGGCATCATTTCCCATGGCTCTATTAATTATTTAACATCAAGAATGTTTATTCTAACTCAAAAGCATTTTTAGATTGTCTTTATGTCTCCTAATTTGATGACTCTTAGCTCTAACCACCATCATCATCTTTCCTTTATGTGCCTTGACTCTCTGAAATTTTTTTTGGTTTCTGGGTCAGTACTCAGGGGTGACTCCTGGCTCTATGCTCAGAAATCGGTCCTGGCAGGCTTGGGGGACCATATGGGATGCAGGGATTCGAACCACTGTTGTCCTGGGTTGGCCGCTTGCAAGGCAAATGCTCTACCACTGTGCTATCTCTCCAGCCTCCTTCCTTTAATTTTTCCTTCACTCTAAGAAGCACAGCAAAGTCACTTTCTGCTTTATCCAAACAGAAGATGAAATTTGGGAACAGGGGCCAGAGAGATATCATGGAGGTAAGGCATTTGCCTTTCATGCAGGACGGTGGTTTGAATCCCGGCATTCTGTAGGGTCCCCTGTGCTGCCAGGGGCGATCTCTGAGCATAGAGCCAGGAGTAACCCCTGAGTCCTGCCGGGTGTGACCCAAAAACCAAAAACCAAAAAAAAAAAAAAAAAATTTGGGAACAGTGTAAAGAAAAATGTCAGCCTCTTAATATAACGAATTTTTTAACATGTCAAAGTAAAAACACTTTTTGCCTATAAAACAAACAAAAATTAAAATATACATCAGCATTTAAAAAATCCTGTAGCACTGCTTACTATAATTTAATTACTAGTAGTAAAATTAGAAGATGCAACAACTCACGACCAGAGAAATTGTATATTTGGTAGGGCAGTTGAATTACATGAGCTAACTTGGATTTGATTCCAGGCAGCCTATTTCCCAAGCACCACCAGAAAGTATCATAAATACAGAGCAGGAGTAAGCCCTGAGCACCAATGAATGTGACCCCAAAACAAACCACCACAACAAAATATCCTATTTGGAAATGTTCATCAAAAACATTTAAAATAGGCGGCATGACTTTTCCTCAGAAGTTTTACTTTTTTTTTTTTTTGGTTTTTAGGCTCTGTACTCAGAATCACACCTGGTAGGCTCGGGGGACCATATGTGATGCAGGGGATTAAACTGAAGTAGGCCACGTGCAAGGCAAACAACCTACCACCCTGGCAGTAATTTTACTTCTAAGCACTATTCCTAAGAAAATAATTTTCAAGTGCAATTATTAAAATTCTATAGTTTAAAATTTATAACCATAAAATATAATTAGTTCTAAATCTTTAACCTTAAAATATCTTCCCAATAAACTGAAGTTTTAAATAACAAGAAAAAAATTCTTTTGATTTTTTGGCCAAACTTGGCAGTGCTCAGGGGTTACTCAGAAATTGCTCCCAGCAGGCTCAGGGGACCATATGGGATGCCGGAATTTGAACCACCGTCCTTCTGCATGCAAGGCAAACGCCCTGCTGCTGTGCTATCTCCCCAGCCTCAAGAAAACAATTTTAAGAAAAAAAAAGAAAAAAAATTTATACTAGGGTTTAAAGCCATGTGCTGGGGCCAGCGTGGTGGCGCTAGAGGTAAGGTGCCTGCCTTGCCTCGGTTAACCTAGGACGGACCGCGGTTCGATCACCCAGTGTCCCATATGGTCCCCCAAACCAGGAGCGATTTCTGAGAGCACAGCCAGGAGTGTAACCCCGGAGCGTTACCGAGTGTGGCCACCCCCAAAAAAACCCAAAGAACAAAAACAAAACAAAACAAAGCCATGTGCTAAACAGAGGGTGGAACAAAGATGAAAAGTCCTGGATTCCTGACAACTTCCAGGTATGTTATAGGATCCCAGGGAAGCCCACCTCATATTATGGCAAAAACCCAACACCTTTCAAATAAAGTTAATGGAAACAAACCAGTTTTAGCAACTGGGCAGTTCTCAACTGATAAAGCATTACATCTTCAGATATCTTATTTGAAAACTCAGATGCCTACTTAAAAATTCTTTCAGATGGTTCCTCACTGCTTCCAGAAATACCAAAACACTATGCTATGTAAGGTACCAGATCCATTCCAGTCTGATCCTTATTCATCCTTGTAGGGAAACAAAGTTTGGTTTTTGGAATGTACCAACTTTTTTGTTTGTTTTTGTTTTTTGGGTCATACCCGGCAGTGCTTAGGGGTTATTCCTGGCTCTATGCTCAGAAATCGCTCCTGGCAGGCTCAGGGGACCATATGGGATGCTGGGATTTGAACCACCATCCTTCTGCATGCAAGGCACGCCCTATCTCCATGCTATCTCTCTGGCCCCTGGAATGTACCAACTTCTAATGTCTCTGCATTTTACATGCTGCTTTTATTCCCCCCCCCTTGGCCCAAAAACAAACAAAAAAATCGACCAATTAAAAACTCATTATTAGGAGCCATAGCGATGGCACAGTAGTAGGGTATTTGCCTTGAATGAGGCTGACCCAGGGCGGACCAGGAGCTGTTTCTGAGCACATAGGCAGGAGTAGCCCCTGAGAGTCACCAGTGTGGCCGAAAAATCAAAACTCATTATTGATATAATATTTCTGTTGTTGCATCAAAAACAGTATAGAAACAGGGATTAGGGAGATAATTTGCTGATCTGGAAAGGCATGCTCTACAAGCAGGATCCTGGGTTTCAACCCCAAGGACCAGTGGGAGGAGCCTATGAGCACTGAGCTGGAAGTAGTCCTCAAATACTGCAGGGAATGGCCCTCAAACAAAAACAAGAGAAGTAAGTACAGAAGTAGGATCTCTGGGGCCGGCGAGGTGGCGCTAGAGGCAAGGTGTCTGCCTTGCAAGCGCTAGCCAAGGAAAGGACCACGGTTCGATCCCCCGGCGTCCCATATGGTCCCCCCAAGCCAGGGGCAATTTCTGAGCGCTTAGCCAGGAATAACCCCTGAGCATCAAACGGGTGTGGCCCAAAAAGACCAAAAAAAAAAAAAAAAAAAAGTAGGATCTAACCTACTATACATTCATAGTTCTTTATTTAGGGAAAGTAACATTCTAACTTTATATGTACCCATTTCTTTTCTTTTCTTTTCTTTCTTTTTTTTTTTTTTTTTTTTTTTTTTTGTTTTTTGGGCCACACCCAGTGATGCTCAGGGGTTACTCCTGGCTGTCTGCTCAGAAATAGCTCCTGGCAGGCACAGGGGACATTTCTTAAATCAGAAAAAAAAAAAAAATGCCTTCCTCTCATTAGCTAATGGAGCCCAGACCACAGCCAGCTAAATCTAATCATTAATCTCTTAAAAGTAGAAAAGTCTGAGTAATAGAGACCTTTTTTCAGGACAATGATCTTGTTAGGGTCCACATGTTGGATCACCCCTTCAAAGATGCCACAAACCAATGTAAGTTTCACCCTTTTCCATAAAATCTGATTGAGAAAATGGTAGTCACTGCTGGGATCCATTCTCTTTGATTCCAAAAGTAGTCTTCAACAATCTTCTAGTCTTCAAACACTTGAACCTAAAAGAGAGCTATGATTTTAGAAATATCTTTTGTAGATATTTTCTCCTCCATACCTAGGAGACAATAAAAAAAACACGACATGAGAACAATTCCATTTTGGCCATTTTTTTAGAATGAGAAAAGATCAGAATATGCATAAGCTTTTATTTTTATTTTGTTTGGGTACCATTCCCGGCTGCACTAAGAGGCCACTTATGGTAGTGCTCTAGTTACTATGTGCAGTGATATGGACTGACCTGGGGTTGGCCACATGAAAAGCAAGTTTTCCCCCTATACTGTATCTCCAGTCCTCAATTCTAATTGTATTACGAGTAGACTGAAAATCCTGACGTCAGGCAAGTTAGTGGGCTTGGCTTTCCTGTCTGAACTTTAGGTAAATAGACCAAGCAGCATTCACAAACTGTGTATGATGCCTAATTTATTTGTGGGCTACTCCTGGCTGGATGCTTGGGGACTACTTTCCATAGTGCTCAGGGGACAAGTGCTTTGAGCTCAAACCCAGGAGCCCCTTTGAGATATTTTGTCTATTTTATTTTTGGTTTTTGGGCCACACCCAACTGTAATCAGGTGTTACTTCTGGCTCTGTGCTCAGAAATCACTCCTGGAGGAGGGAAAAAAAAAGAAATCACTCCTTGCAAGCTTGGGGACCATATAGAATGGCTCAGGATCAAATCCAGGTCAGCCACGTGCAAGGCAAACAACCTATCCAGTCTCTTTTTAACAGCACATAATTGTGTGTGTGTGTGTGTGGCCAAATAGGGGCTTTGTTTTTGTTTTGGGGCCAGACCCAGTGTTTCTGAGGGGTCACTCCTGGCTCTGATCTCAGTAATTACTCCTAGCAGTGCTCAGGGAACCATATAAGTTACCAGGAATCAAACCCAGATCAGCTGCATGCAAAGCTATTGCCCTATCCACTGTACTATTGCTCTAGTCCTAAAAAACAACTTGGGGGGGGGGGGTTTGGGTCATACTAGGCAGCGCTCAGGGGTTACTCCTGGCTCTATGTTCAGAAATTGCTCCTGGCAGGCTTGGGGGACCATATGGGATGCCAGGATTCATACCACAGTCCTTCAGTGTGCAAGGCAAACGCCCTACCTCCATGCTATCTCTCCGTCCCTAAAAAAGTTTTAAATTTACTTAGAGCAATGTGAGAGAAGAGAAAGAAAGAAAAAAAATATGGGTTTCATCAGTGTCGAAAAAGCAAAAAATAGCTTTTGGGAGGTTATATATAATTTATCCAAATTGTCTTGGCCTAAAGTTCTCTGCATCCATAAAAGTTAGTATGAGTGCTGTTACAGGAAAAGTCCTGCACTCTTGAGGATCTTTTTATTATTCATTTTTTTTGGGGGGGGCCACACCCAGCGGCGCTCAGGGGTTACTCTTGACTGTGTGCTTATGTGCTCAGAAACTGGTCCTGGCAGGCACAGGAGACTATATGGGGATGCCAGGGATGGAACCCGGATCCGTCCACAGTCATGCTAGGCAAATGCACTACCATTGTGTCATCATTCTGGCCCTTTTCGGTATTCTTTATTATTTATGCATTACCAATCCAATCTCTGCAATGGATATTCTGCCCTGCCTAGGAATTTCAAAGGTGAATCCTCTTTCTAAAGGCACTTCCTAGGGCAATTCTCTTCTCTACATAACTTTGTATTCGTTTTTCTTTCCCACCCAAATGCCCTTGCATTTCACTCTCAATAGGGGCCAGAGAGACAGCGTGGCGGTAGGGCATTTGCCTCGCACGCGGTTGATCTGGGATGGACCCAGAAAAGCAAGCAGCGTCTAGACGACAGGCCATCCTCTCGCAAGGCACGGGTCTGGGCCGTTCCATTTTGGACTTCGTCGTCTTTGAGCCTCGAGCTTACGTGCATGTCGGGCGGAAAACTTCTTTCTCCTCAGGGAGCGCCCAGGCCGGCCACCCCCGCAGCCGACAGCCCGCAGCAGCCGCAGCCGGCTCGGCCCGCCTCACCCGAACCCGCTCCCGGGCGGTTAGGCCAGGAGCCAATCAGCGCGCGGCTCCCGAGCGCCCCCGCGCGCGCGGACGGGGAAAAAAGAGGAGGCGGTCGGCTCTACCGTATATTCCGTATTAGAGACGCAACCTCTCTCAAAAAATGATGCGCCTTACGGAGCGAACGCCTCCTGAAGCTAGCGCGAGTGTGGGGGAGGAGAGCGTCTCCAGAACTATCAATAAATATTTAGCTATTAAAAATAAAATGAAAAACTATGCGCGTCTAAATGCGATCAGGAGTGTCTTATAGAGAGGAATATACGGTACCCGGTAAGCATGCTGGGTCGCTGGCCTTCAAAGCATGGACGGAGGGCGTTGCCCTTTGAAGGCGCCTCAGCGTGGCCGCTTGAAGGCCGGCGGCATCCAGTTCCGGGGGGCGGGGCCTGCGCTGTCTCGTCCAATCCCAGCCGGCGCCGGAGCTGCAGGCGCGTTCTGGTGGGCGGGGATTCGGAGCGGCGACGCGAGCGTGACGTAGGTCGCGGCGTCTCCGCTGATTGGCTGAGCAGGGTCCGGGCCCGACCCTCCTGCGCGCGCCGCCCCCGAGTCTCCTCCCAGGTCCGCGGTGGGAACTGCGCCCTCTCCCTTCGTGATCCCTGACCCGCCCGCCCTCGCTCCCTCCTTCCCTCCCTCTCTCCCTCCCTCCCACTCGCCGCTGCTTCTGCCTCTGCGCCCCGCTCGGGAGAGCAGCCGCCGGCTCCGGGATGGGGTCTCGGGCCTCCACGCTGCTGCGGGACGAGGAGCTCGAGGAGATCAAGAAGGAGACGGGCTGTGAGTTGAGTTTTCCAAAGGTCGGGGGTGGTGCATCTCGGTGCACGGCTGCGATGGAGGTGTGGGGTCTTGGGTGCCCCGAAAGGGCGGCAGTCCTGGGCATCTGGGCCCACTAATGAGGGCTTGGAGGTCTCCTCTGGTCTCTCTGGGGCTCCCCTGTCCTCTCCCCCAAAGGGAGTCCTGAGCACTGAGAGAGCGCCCACACTGCTGTCTCTTCCCCCTGCTCTGGAAAGTCAGTCCCCCAGCTCTTGTTCTCTCTTTCCTCCTCAACCCACCGTCCTTCAGTGCAGAAAGCTCCGAATCCTGCTTAAAAAAAACAAACAAAACAAAACCAACAAACAGAATCCCTCCCCATGACTTTTTTTGGGGTGAGGAATGTCAAAACCACTGACAGCTGTGGGAGACCACAAAGTTGTGTAAAGATCTTGCGGGGCTGCAAGATTGCAAGAAGCTTTTGGAAGACCTGCCAATCAGGGCTCTGCCAGGAGCACATTCATTTATTCTGAGCTTGGTGCAAAAGCATGAAGACGGGGACACCTCCCCCACCCGTTTTTTGACTTTTTGGCTGTCCTGATTTCATAGGCATTGATTTCTACTCTGCTGTGCAATCGTTATGGGAATTGGACGTGCTTCAAAAGATCTCAGTGTGAAATTGTTCTAAGAACTGATTTTCAGTAGACCAGTTTCTTCCTAATGAACCTGAACAAAGGATTTTGAGAATCTAGAAGCATGCATACACACCATGCTGTATTTGGATAGCCCTCAGGAAACATATCTTGGGCACTGAGAGATAATACAAGAAGCAACATGGCCTGAATTCAAACCTCAGCACTCCATAGGCTCCCCCAGAACCTCCAGGAGTAATTCCTGAGTGCAGAGACAGTAGTAACCGTGTGTGCCCCCTAAAAATGCATTATTTTCTCAGTAACCCTTTATATCACTTTTGATTTGAATGTCTTATTTAAGTATTAGATCTTGGTCTCTCCATCCTATCTGTATGATAACGAAGTAATCAATAGATAACTCAGTGGCCCAATATATTAGTAATCTTGAAGGATGCCGGGAAACTATAGAATTATAGTTCAGACATTGGAAGCCTGAAATGAACTAACTGGCTTTCCTGTGCTTTCTGACAAGTATCCACTTTTAGTTGAATTCTTTTTTTTTTTTTTTTTTTTTTGGTTTTTTGGCCACACCTGGCGGTGCTCAGGGGTTACTCCTGGCTGCCTGCTCAGAAATAGCTCCTGGCAGGCACGGGGGACCATATGGGACACCGAACCAACCACCTTTGGTCCTGGATTGGCTGCTGGCAAGGCAAACGCCACTGTACTATCTCTCCAGGCCCTTTAGTTGAATTCTTAAATAGTGTGAATAACTTGCTTTCTGGTATCTGTTGTATTTGTTGTCCCATTTGCAGCTCCCAGCGTCTCTAGCAAGTCCCCTCAACCTTGCTATAAAGTCTTTTAATGAATATAAGTTCACCCCTACCGCATGGTTCTTTCCATGATTTTTGCTGTGTGATAAAATGTAAGTGTTGATATGTGCAGTACCTACTTAGCTGCTTATCTTTATATTCATTTTTTGACTTGCTCTGATTCCGAGGCAATTTGGATTCAGCAAGTGTGTGTGTGTGTGTGTGTGTGTGTGTGTGTGTGTGTGTGTGTGTGTACCATGACCTCTGCAACTACTCAGATAAATATAAGAACTTAATTAAATTTAAAGTGATACGGGGCCGGGCGGTGGCGCTGGAGGTAAGGTGCCTGCCTTGCCTGCGCTAACCTAGGACGGACCGCGGTTCGATCCCCCGGCGTCCCATATGGTCCCCCAAGAAGCCAGGAGCAACTTCTGAGCGCATAGCCAGGAGTAACCCCTGAGCGTCATAGGGTGTGGCCCAAAAAACCAAAAAAAAACCCAAAAAATTTAAAGTGATACTAGAGTTAAAACATTCCATCTAGATTTGGAGAGATAGTATAGCAGGTAAGTTGCTTGATTTGCATACATCTGACAGGTTCAATCCCTATGTCATCTAAGCCTGCCAGGAGTGATTCCTGAGTGTTATGCTAGGATCAATACCAGTGTGGCCTAATTAAAAATAAAATAAACAGGGGACTGAAGAGATAGCATGGAGGTAAGATGTTTGCCTTGCATGCAGAAGGATGGTGGTTCCAATCCCCGCATCCCATATGGTTCCCTGAGCCTGCCAGGAGCATTTTCTGAGCTTAGAGCCAGGAGGAACCCCTGAGCGCTGCTGGGTGTGACCCAAAAAAAACCAAAGCAAACAAACAAACAGCACATTCATGCTTAAAATAAGAACTCATCAGAAACATAGCCATAGTGAAATGGGAAAAAGTTGTTTTTGCTTCATGATAGAAAAGAGTGACAATTCCATATGCTTTATATTTACATTTGACCAATAAAAAGAGCTTGATTGCTAAAGAATTTGGGGTTATTTGCTGGTTTACTTGTGGTCAAAAAGAACTAACTATACATGGAAGAACATGTTTCTAGTTTCTAGAAACCCAAGGAGAATTTTCAGCTGCAGCCAGTGTAAATGTGTGTTGAACTAGAAATAGAAAGCCTAATGAAAGTAGTTCTTTTGTGATTGTTTTGTTTTGTTTTGTTTTAAGGCCACATTCTCATCTGGCAATACTGGATGGGTGGGGACTGCCCTGGCACTGCGTATGGTACAGGGATTTGAACCCAGGGCTCCCCGCATGCTGCACAGTTGCCCCAATGCAACTTACTGCAGTTTTGCAGTGTCTTGATTCAGTCCTTTGGTAGATACTCAGAGAAGATGGCGATAAAATACACCCACGACCTAGACATGAAGATAAATCTACATAAGTTAAGATTAGCATGGTGACATAGCTGGAATTAGATTGCACCCACATTCAGAACTCACAGAAAACTCTAAGTTTAAACTGGACGAGGGCAGTGAGGGGTGGAGTGAGAGACATGATTTACAGGAATTGGGCCTTTTGTTGGGGAGGCTTCCCAAGACCCCAGCACAATTCCAATTCTGCTTGGCCTAGCAGTGCTAGAGCCCATCTAGGATAGCAGGTTACCCAGGTGATCTTGCGGTGCTGGGGATTCAACTTGTGTTCTCTCCATGCACTGCAAAGCCTTGAGTCATCTCTCCATCTCAGGAATTGGGCCTTGATATATACAAAAAGTGATCTGATTTGGCTGATCAATCTGGGGCGTTTTGGGTGCCTTCCAGGAGCTTTCTGTCACAGCCTGCTACAAAGTCATTACATCCCCCTGCAGTTGAGCTATCGGTTTCTCCAGTTAGTATATCCCTCAGTAGAAGCATTTATTAGTATTATTTAGCTGATGGAAAAAATATTTAAAAGAATCAAAGCAATAGATAACCTGAGGGTGGGGTTGAGTGGTAGAATTTGTCCATTTTTTTCTTTTATATCATTGAGAGTTTGGGGAAGGCCAGCGAGATTGTATAGGGGTTAAATCACTTCCCTTGCATGTGGCTGATCCCTGTTTCAGACAGAGATCCAGCGACTCCTAAGCACCTTTGGAAAATAGAACAGAGTTGAAGAAAAATGACTGTATTTAATATGAAGGTTTTATATTGAAATGAATGATCATATTTAGGCATATTTTAGTTAAGGATATATTTATTAACAATCATATCACTAGTATTTGAAATGTAATCAGTCTGGAAAGTTATTCTAGGTAAAGATTACCATAAGCCTCAGTTTTGTTAACTGAATGTGGGAATAATCAGAGTACTTTATAGAATTTCTCTGGGGATTAAATGAGATAAATTATGTAAACTGCCTGGAATAATGCTGATATTATTTTGAACCAAAGATAGCAATCATTTTATGGAGACAATACCATTTGCATGTACTGGCTATGAAAACTATGTCTAGGTTTTTATAACAAGGGAGGCAACAGTATTTTATACTTTTCTCATTTACAGTGGGTATTTGACTAGGAGGCAAGTATTTTTTTTTTTTTGTTTTGTTTTTGGATCACACCTGGCAGCGCTCAGGGGTTACTCCTGACTCTTTGCTCAGAAATTGCTCCTGGCAGGGCTTTGCCTGGCCACATGGCTGGGCAAGCCAGTGAGGTGGGAATAGCAGCACAATAGGTTCTGGCATTAGGACTTACCAGGGTATTTTTCTTATTAAACCTTTCCATTGTGGTTATGAGAAATATATGGATATCATTGATTTTCATCTGCTTGTCATTATCTGAACGCCGTCCAGGCGCTCGTTTTATTCCTTTACTCCCTCACTCCCATCTCTTGTTACCCCACATTTAACCATTTGTCTGTACTAATGATTTTTGTTTTGGCCAAGGTGGATTACATATCTTTCACAGTAATTTTTTGGGTAGAGTCTGAAGCTTCAGCAGGCAACGCGTCACGGCAAGGTTCTATGCTGTAGGCTTTTTGGCCAAGATAAGGTGTAGATGCAGCCTCGGCTGCCCCCCACAGCCTTCTCTCTCCTTCCTCCTCCGGTGAGGTGCAATTTAAAAGAGACCCCAGGCTTCCTTGTTCTTGCAAGGAGCTGGGAAGGGACTGCTGAACTTTCAACTTCCAGCAATTAGGAAGCAAACGCCTCTCGGGGAGTCTGAAGCTTCAGCAGGCAACAAGGGGAGGACATGGCTCCATGCTCTCATTGCTTGTCCAAATCATAGATCAAAGTGGTATCTCGGAAACACCCCCCCCCTTGACTATTTTTAAAACATAAGAGGGTCATGTGTATCTTCTTTGTATATCTCAGATGTATTCCCTTAACATCTATGACTCTTCGAATATCCTCATATAGTGACAATTTTGCCTACTGGATTGTTATTTGATTGTTTGATTTTCCCCCTTTGAGATCTGTTTTGTAAGCAATACTAGTAGAAGAGTATGTCTGTATAGATTTCATGTATGTACCAAGTTACGGGGAATGTTGGACTTTATTCGTCGGTCCCCAGATGCACCAACAATATCTTGTGGCATTGCTTCTCTTTTGCATAGGCACATTAAAATGGGAAAATAATACATATGCAAACAAGTTCTTATCTAATAGAGATGGGAACACAAATTTGGTAATGTAATTAGGCCTTTTATCCTGAACATTGGCATAATGATTTGGCTCAGGCCTCAGAAGAATGGGCATCGCCCACACACACCTGAACAATGGATACCATCTATGGAAACAACCACAATTGTCTATAACATTACCAGGATCCAAGCCTCTACCAGGGAAGACCTACCACTGCTTTGGCATTGAGTTACTCCAAAGAGTGCTCCCAACACCCAGACGACTCAGCAACAGTCTGCATGCAGGGCAGATCGCTCCGCATTGAATGGTATGCTGAAACTAGAGGATGCTCCACATCAGCCTGACATCGATGAAAGAAATGCACAGAATCCAGAGTCTTTAAATATAAGAATCTGATACCAACAATAGCTTAAGTGTGAAAAATTTTCACCGGGACCTTGAGAATGACTCGAGTTGGACGGGCTGGTATGCCTGGAACCCAGAGTCTGTCTTATGCCAATAAACTTCTGTGGTGAGGCCTTTTTGTAATCAGGTCAAGGATTTTTTTCCATTTTCTCCATTTTTTGGACCTATGCAAACAACAGCGATTGCCACTATCACACCTTTACTATCTTTTTTTTTTTTTACTCTTATCCTTTAAGGAAAAAAAAAAAACAACTTCCTGAACTTAAAAACAAATAACTGTAGTAGAATGCCTCGAATACAGACAGGGGATGGGAAAGGGGAAGGGGGTAATGTTACATTGGTGAAGGGGGTGTTCTGGTTATGACTGTAACCCAACTATGATCATGTTAATTAAATAAAAAAAATATTGAAAAAAGAAAAAGAAATTGCTCCTGGCAGGCTCAGGGGGACCATATGGGATGCTGGGATTCGAACTGCTGTCCTTCTGCATGTGAGACAAACGCCTTACCTCCATGCTATCTCTCCGGCCCCAGGAGTCAAGTATTTTTTTCTAGTTCTAAGGACATAAAATTTAAAAAATTTAAAAAAAGTGCAAGCTACAGAAAGTGATTCTTAAATGCTAGGATTAACCCCCAAGCGTTGCCTCCCCCCAAAAAAATAGAACAAACTAAAACTAAACTAACAAACTAAAACAAACTAAAACAAACTAAAAAAACAAAAACAAAAAACTAAAACAAACTAAAACAAACTAAAACTAAACTAACAAACTAAAACAAACTAAAACAAACTAAAAAAGTTCGAGCACTACGTAGGCTAGAGCTCACTTAAGCATTTGCCTCCTGTGAGGCACTGGTACCATACATATACACGTATTCAAACCCGTAAGATCTGAATAAAGCATATACAAACCCACAAGAACTAGATAAAACACACAAACCCACAAAAATTGGACAAAACACACACACAAAAATAGGCTAAAATACATGCACACAAACCCACAAAAACTGGATAGTACAGATAGTCCTTGCTTCACGTATCTGACCAGGGTTCAATTCCCAGGATCCCCTATGGGTCCTGAGCACTGCCAGGAGTAATTCCTGAGTGCAGAGCCAGGAGTGACCCCTCAGCATTGCTGGGTGTCTCCCATCAAAAAAAAAAATTAAAATGTCTGTGCAACACTTACAGCTGCAGTAGAGTTAAATGACTTGAAATCTCTATGCTTTCCCTCCCAGCACATTACAATGAAAAAAAATTAGAGTATACAGCAAAGTAGACCAGTGATAGAGCATATGCTTTGATAAATAACAAAATGTATAGATGTAGCATACTAATTATTATAAAATGTATAATAAAATACAAATAGTATATGTAGATGGAGCTGGAGCAGGTAGTGTGCTTGCCTTGCATGTGGCTGACCTAGGTTCAATCCCCAGCACCCAATATGGTTGGTCTCCAGGCAACGCCGGGAGTGATTTCTGAGTGCAGAACCAAGAGTAAGCCCTGACCATTGTCCAGTGTGGCTCAAGAAACAATTTAATAATAATCATCATAAAACTTTATAGATGGCAGAAAAGTTAAAATAGTATGATAAGCATCTGTATACCTTCCATCTTAGTTCAACAGTTGTGAACATTTTGCTATATTTACTTTATTTTGCTTTATAACTGTTTGTTTTGTGGGAGGGCATACTTAGCTATTCTAAGCAGCTACCTCAGCTTGGTGCTCGGAGTCATTCTTAGCAGGACTTGAGGACCTGAGTCTCCCTCATGCAGAATGTATGCACTAGTCCTTGAACTATCTCTAATCTCTGTTACTATCTATTTTTTATGAATCTTTTGAAAGTTGCAGATTTGGGACATTTTCTAACCACAATCCTACTAGGAATGATTTGCAAATAATACTTCAAAAGTATTATCCAGAGGGCCAGAGTGATAGTACAGCAGGTGAAGTGATTACCTTCCTTGTGGCTGGCCTGGGTTTAATCTGGGACATGCAGATGGTTCCCTCCTGCTCACCAAGAATAATTTCTGAATACAGAGCCAGGAGGAAGCCCTGAGCACAGCCAGGTGTGACCCAAAATATACCTATATCCACTATTTAGCCTATAATTAAAAAAATGGCCAGTTGGGGTGCCAGTGTGATAGTACAGTGGTAGGACACTTTCCTGGCAAATGACTAACCCCATTCGATTCCTAGTACTAAATGGTCCCACAAGCCTTGCCAGGAGGTATCCCTGAATACAGAGCCAAGTACAATTCCTGAACGCTGCCACGTGTGGCCCATAAAAATATAAATGATGATAATAATTCTTTGACCCTCAGTGAAGAATAAACACAGCTTTTTTTTTTTTTTTTTTTTTTTTTAACCAAGTCATAAAAAGCATGGTGTTTTCTGAGAATAATTATTGCCTGCTAAGACTTCCTACTGGCTACCAAGAATGGTGCTGGTTTGGAGAATATGTCCTTCTGACATAGGGCCTTCCAGTTAGAACAGTTTACTGTACTAGAAATTTGTCCTGCCTAGATTGGTTCTGCTTCTTAAAGTTGTTCTGAATGTATACTTTGGAATTTGCTTTATATTCTTGTCATCTGGATTTTGCACCTAAATATCTTCTTTTCTTCATACTCATTTATCTACATAACCTCTTTGTAACAGTTGGTGAAATTTAGGCAATATTGATTTGTGACAATATTGAGTTGTATTAAAAGTTGACATAGCCCAATTGACCCTGACCGCTGCTTTGTGTTTATATGGATACTTATTTATATATTTTATTTCGTTTTTGTTTTTTCTTTCTGGGTCACACCTGGCGGCGCTCAGGGGTTACTCCTGGCTTTTCGCTAGAAATCACCCCTGGTAGGCATGGGGACCATATGGTATACCAGGATTGGAACCTTCTGCATGCAAGGCAAACACCCTACCTTCGCTATCTCTCTGGCCCCCTACATTTTTTTTTAATATATGTTACTATTAAAGTAGTCTGTTTATAATGGTGTTGACATTTATGGTCATAGAGCATACACTAATTGCACTGCCATAAAAATATTTGTTTTTTTTGTTTTGTTTTGTTTTGTTTTGGTTTTTGGGCCACACCCGGCAATGCTCTGGGGTTACTCTTGGCTGTCTGCTCAGAAATAGCTTCTGGCAGGCACAGGGGACCATATGGGACACTGGGATTGGAACCAACCACCTTTGGTCCTGGATTGGCTGCTTGCAAGGCAAACGCCGCTGTGCTACCTCTCCGGGCCCCAATATATTTGGTTTTTAACGTATTGGTAATTTACGAACTCAGGAAGCCATAATTTTATTTTTTCCCTCTGAAATATGATGAGTGATGTGTTCTGTACTTGGGATCTGCTTTGATTATTTGGAGGGAGATAAAAAGCTGTTATCCCTTCAAGTGTGCTGGAGATCAGACCTGGAGCTCCTACATGCAAAGTATGCACTATAGCCTATCAGTCATCTGTCTCCCCAGGCCTAGGGGGTGTTTAAAGGTCAAACTGGAAGGATTTAGGGTCCAGTTCTTCCAGATCCATGATATTGATTACGAAACTGGCCAGTGACTCATTTGTTAATTGAAGTGTTTGGATTAGATGATAACAGTCCTTCCAGTTTTGAGATAATTTAGATTGCTATACTTATATACTGACTCAGGGAGTACTTCTAGCATTCTGGAGCATTGGGTCTGTATTTGCCACTGGCAAGGGAGACTGGTGAACTTGGTTATTAGGATCACACTGTGTACTCTTTTGTCTGTTTTGCAAGGCTTATTTTCTAAGAAATAAAAGCTAAGCAAAGTACAGTTTGAGAAGTGGAGTAATAAATAATACAGAAGGTAGGGTTCTTGCCACATGGTAACCCTGATTCAATTCCCTGGGTCCCATATCACAAGGAGTGATCCCTGCATACAACTGGAGTTAGCCCTGAACACCTCCAGATGTGACCCCAAAAGCCAACTAGTAATAATAATAAGTAATAAAATGATTTTCAGTAGTAAAATAAATAATACAGCTTGAGGGTCATAGCAATAGTACAGCAGGTAGGGTATTTGCCATGCACTGGCCACCCAGAACTGATTCCCAGCACTGAAAAGGGTCCCCTGAGCACCGCTAGGAGTAATTCCTGATGCAGAGTGAGGAGTAACTCTGAACATCACTGGGTGTGGCAGAGACAGACAGAGAGAGGAGAGAGGAGGGAGGGAGGGAGGGAGGGAGGGAGGGAGGGAGAGAGAGAGAGAGAGAGAGAGAGAGAGAGAGAAGAGAGAGAGAGAGAGAGAGAGAGAGAGAGAGAGAGAGAGAGAGAGAGAATAGGGATGACATGCTTACTTTGGCATGGAACTGACCTCAGTTTCTATCCCTGGTATCATATATGGTCCCCCAAGCATTGCCAGGTGTGATCCCATATATGGTCCCCCAAGCATTGCCAGGTGTGATCCCCCTGGGCACAGAGCTAGACATAAGCCCTGAACACCACTGGCCGTGCCCCCAAAACAAGTAAACAAGAAAAAAAAAGTGAGAAAGAAAAATAAACTATTAGAACTATGTAACATATAAAGTGGTTTTTAATAGGTGGTATATGAAGAAGTGAAAACAGTTGATGCCCCGAATAATTTTTTTAATATTTTGGGAAACGTAGGTCATTCTTTGATTTCTTTTTGTTCAACTAAAAAGAATTCTCGCCTCCCAGTTAGAAGGGGAAAAAAGGGAGGCACCAAGATCAAACAGGTACAAGACTACTAAGTAGTAGGATAGGTACAGAGGGGACCACATATTCTAGCAGCCCTGGGAGTGAGGGAAGAGGATATGGGAGGTAGGACAAAAATGGAGGTGTAGGGAGGACAAATTGGTGATGGGAATCCCACCTGATTTTATGTAAATATGTACCTAAAATATTATTGTCAACAATATGTAAGCCACTATGATCAAAATAAAAATTATATTTAAAAAAAAAAAAGAATTCTCATTCTCAGATAGACTTTGAGACCTGAGGCAGAGCCAGGCCGAACTGTGCAGATTCCTGAGGAGCTGCTAGTTGTGACTAGCAGAAGAAAGAGCAAAGTGGACATTAATTAGTGCCACATAAAACACAGCCTTCAGGCTTTCGTTGTAAAGATAATAATGATGATAGCTATCTTGGAGTGCTCACCTTGCACCACACACTTGACCGAGCACTTTCCTCTTGGACTCTCAGTTCAGATCACAAATCTCATTCATTCATTCTCCCTGGTAAGCTGTAAGACTGAATGGAAAGCGGATCCAGCTATCCTTTTATTTTATTTATTTTATTTTATTATTTGTTTGTTTGTTTGGTTTGGTTTTGGAGTCATACCCGGCGGTTCTCTGGCTACTTCTGGCTCTGCTCAGAAGTCGCTCCTGGAAGGTTCTGGGACCATATGGGATGACAGGATTCGAACCACCTTCTGTCCTAGATCGGTTGTGTGCAAGGCAAATGCCCTACCGCTGTGCTATCTCTCTTGCCCCTAGGATCCAGCCATCCTGAATCCTTACAGTGTACCTTAGCCCGAGCTGACGAAAGAGCCATAGTTGTTCTTCAGAGCCTAGGCTCTGTGGGCTCTGCCCTGGCAGCAAAATCATTCTGTCCCCTTTCCTCTTCTTTGTGCTCCTTTCAGCGAACAGAGCCTCCTGTCCTGATGCCAAAGAATAGCAGCACTTGACCTGTCCTCTTAGCCCGCCTTGACCACCCACCCCTTGCCATCGTTCCTGGTCATCTTGTCACTCTTTCTGTTTTAGTTTTCATTTTTCGGGTTGCACCCGTTAGTGCTCAGTGCTTACTCCAGGTGCTTCCCTTGGGGATCACTCCTAGCCTAGCAGGGCTTGGGGGATCAGATGTGGTGCCACGGATCCTACCAGAGTTGGCCACTTGCTAGTCAAGTGTCTTGCTCAGGTCCCCATCTTGTCTCATTGTTATGAGACTGAGTATTGATTTTTGTTTCACAGCTTGGGGGAGGAAGACAACTGTCAGAATTCCTCTGGCCACCTGGTTAAGTTCCAGAAGGCACCGGTTGGGACAAGGTCCACAATGGCCACACCCTTTGTGACTATGGTCTTTTCTCCTCTGATAACTCTTATTTTTCCCTCTCTCCTAGTTCCAGTCTGCCAGGAGGTTAAAATATTTCTCTGTTTTCATTTTCAGAGTTTTTACTTCAGTTATTACCTCATTTTAATGGTCAAACTGTATCTGACTTAATGCAAAAGGAGCAAAATTGCTTCCTTGTGTCATCCGACAATAACATGATGGTTTTCTTTTTCTTTTTTTTTTGGTTTTTGGGTCACACCTGGCGGTGCTCAGGGGTTATTCCTGGCTGTCTGCTCAGAAATAGCTCCTGGCAGGCACGGGGGACCATATGGGACACCGGGATTCAAACCAACCACCTTTGGTCCTGGATCGGCTGCTTGCAAGGCAAACACTGCTGTGCTATCTCTCCGGGCCCATGATGGTTTTCTAAGTGGCTTCATTTGCTTGGTCTTTTCTTAGAAGCCTGTGGAGGTCACGTGGTCACAGAAGGTTGTGGTGATTTTTTAGTCCTCAGATAAAAATCCATGGTGCTCGGTGCTCTGGAATAAACCAGACTGGGCATGGGGGAGGCCCACATCCATTGGCAATTCTCAGGGCTTATTGCTGGCTCTGCATTCAGGACAGTCCTGGTAGTGCTCAGAGGACCATCTGGGACTTGAATACAGTTAGCCACATTCAAGCCAAGCACCCTACCTGTTGTACTATTGTTCCTGCCCCAATAAACCAAATTAAAAAGATAAAATAAAATAAACAGAATGTTGAGGGCCAGAGATAGGACAGTAGGTAAAGTGCTTCCCTTGGTACCACATAGGGTTCCTCAAGCCCTTCAGGAGTGATCCCTGAGTATAGAGCCAGATATACACCCTGAGCATAGCAAGAAATGACCCAAAACTCCAAAATAAACAAATACAATAAACAATGTTTAAGGGCTGGAGTGATAGCAAGCAATAGGGCGCTTGCATTTGCCTTGCACGCAGCCTACCTGGGACGGACCCATGTTCGATCCCCAGCATCCCATATGGTCTCCTGAGCCTGCCAAGAGTGATTTCTGAGAGCAGAGCCAGGAGTAACCTGAGCAGTGCTGGGTGTGGCCCCCCCAAAAAAACCCAACCCAACAACGTTTAAGGTCTGGGTAGACAGAGCACGTAAGACCTTGAATTAAATTCCTGGCTCCACATACCCTGTCTTCAGCACCTCCATTCTAGCCCTGGTGGGTCCCCCTCCACAGATGTGCCAAACACTAGATGTGGTCCTAGCGGCCCCTAAGCCTTGCCAGCCCAAGCCAGGCCAGCCCAAGCTTTTTTTGGGAATCACTACTCGTATCAAAAATATGAATGTCTGATGTGCCCCAATCTTTACTCAGCATGAGTTACCTACCTCCATTGCATTGTTTGAAACGAGAGGTAGGAGAGGAAAGAGGGTGGGGTGGGTGGGGAGAGGAGGAGAGACAGACAGAGAGGAGAGAGAGAAGAGAGGGAGAATATGTGTGTCATGTTGAAGTTCTGCAGCACTGAGCCATGTCTTTGGCATAGTTGGTGTGTGTTTTTCATCAAAGTGCACTTTCCTTGCCTGGTAGAGCTCTGGAAATGAAAGTTTCACAATTTGCCTTTAAACTAAATTTGACTTTGTTTTGTTGGCTCTTAACTGCCTGATGTTGTAACTCAGTCTTAATTAAATCTAGATTTCAATCCTGCAAGTCTATTTTGACTAATTGTGATTTCATTTAATTTTGAGATCCTTTCATCATTTTAATTTTGGTTTTTGGGCCACACCCAAAATGCTCAGGGCTTACTCATGGCTCTGCACTCAGGGGTGAGCTGAAGTTCAGTTCAGAAATCATATGGAAAACCAGTGTCAGACCCAAGTCTGCCTTTCACAAGACCAGTGCCCTCCCCTCAGTAATGTTGCTCCAATCCCTCTCATTCTTTAGCTTTTTTAAGTATTCCTTTTTGACACTCAAGAGACAAGTTAGAGTTGGGATATTTCCCCAATAGCTCCCTTTGATGCATTTGTCAGTAAGCTGAGACCAGAAGGCTTCTGTTTTGTTTGTTTTTATGAGACTCGAACCCACACCTCTACCCTTCTTAACTGTTGAGCCACCAACTGCCACCAACTGTCTTCTGCAGTGCTGTGTTACATTCCATGGGCTCCTGGAGGGGAAGGTAGCGTCTCCATCTGGGACTAACTTTCTATTGTTTAGTTTCCCACAGTCAGATCACCCGCCTCTACAGCCGCTTCACCAGCCTGGACAAAGGAGAGAACGGGACTCTCAGGTAGGCGTTTAATTTATTTTCTGATGATCACTGAATAAGGGTAGATGTGATAGGCATCCAACATGTGAAGAGCAGGGAACACTTACTGATCTTTGAGTAAGTATTGATCCACAAAGAAATGAAGTAAGTATAGTCATGGTATTGCATTTACCATTAGGTCCTTGGTGCTTTATTCTGATTCTCCATTAGGTTGGGAGGCTTTCTAGAAACATACTTTTGAGAATTTTAGCTCTCTGCATGAGTTTTCCCATGCCTTTTCACTAAACATTTCAGCTTCTGTGTTTTGGTATATTTGTTTGAGGTCACACATAGCAGAGTTCAGGGATATTCCTGACTTTATGCCCAGGTGTTGATCCCATCAGTGCTCAGGCAACCATGTAGTACTTGGGGTCAAATCAGGTTTCCTGTACTCAAAGCCTACCCTTTACAAACCATTAGGTCTTAAGCTTGCTTCTTGAGCTCAGTCTGGTATAAATGAAAACGAGAGAAGTCCTCAACTATCTTGAGGACTAGAAGGAATTGCCTGATTGTACCTCAGAATAAATAGGTTACAATGGAATCTGCTTGTTGAACCTGCTGGCTCTTGGGGTTAGCACATTGTCTCCTGACAAAGGTCATTTCAGCCTCTGGCCATAAAGTTAAACTAATGCTCTTCCCTGTCCTCTTTTCTGCAGCCAGCAGTAGAAATTACCTGATAAACTTTCAATCTTTCTGGAGCAGAGTTCTTTTTACTTACTGCTCATCTCAGCTCCAGGCTGAACTCATTTGGGTGCTATCTGATTACAAGTTACCAACAATATTTTATTCCCTGGAGCAGATTCTATTTCTTAAAAAGTCAATTGTTATTGGGACTGGAGAGATAGCATGGAGGTAGGACGTTTGCCTTGCATATAGAAGGATGGTGGTTCGAATCCTGGGATTCGTTTAACCATATGGGATCATATGGTCCCCTGTGCCTGCTGGCGCGATTTCTGAGCACAGAGCCAGAAGTAACCCCTGAGCACAGCTGGGTGTGACCCAAAAACCAAAAAAAAAAAAGAAAAAAAAAGAAAAAAGTCAGTTGTTATTATAATACATATATATGTATTATATAAATACTTTCCCTTCTATAGTTTTTTTTTTTCTTTTTTTTTTTAATTGATTGGTTGGTTTTTGGGCCACATGCAGCGGTGCTTAGGAGGTCACTCCTGGCTCTGCACTCAGAAATCACCCCTGGCAGACTAGAAGACCATATGAAATTCCAGGAATCAAACCAGGTCCTTCCTGGATTGGCCACATGCAAAGCAAATGCCCTACCGCAGTGCTATCTCTCCGGCCTCCTTCAACAGTTTTTTCACTGTGACCTGAAACCTGATTTTCCAGAGTGAAAAGTTAGAATCTAAGTTTCTTTGTAGTGCCAGTGATATCATAAAGAAGAAACTGTGGAAAATTTTTGTTTAGAAACAGCTTTCTGTAAGGGCCCAGGGTATAGCTTAGTGGCAGAGCATTTTACTTGCATATATGAGGTTTGATCCCAATATCACAAAAAGGAAGGGAGAGGAGCTGAAGAGATAGTATAGCATGTAGGAGATACTTACCTTGCATGCAGCTGAACTACGCGTGTTTTTGTTTTTGGGCTACATTCAGTGGCTCTTGGGATACTTTTGGCTCTGCACTCAGAATTCACTCCTGGCAGACTCGGGACTATATGGGATGTCAGGGATCAAACTCACTGGGTCAGCTGCATGCCAAAACAAGCACCAACTATGTTATCTTTCCAAACCACACAATCGTTTTTAATTTTTAAAAACCTTTCTTGGTCTTTGTTCCCTGCTTTGTAATAGGAGCTTTTTGTGTTTTGGTTGTGGTTTTTGGTGTCACACCTGTCAGCACTGAGGACTCATTCTTGGCTCTATGCTCAGAAATCACTCAGCTGTACTGGGGGATCATATATGGTGCTGAGGATAAAACTCAGATCTGCAACGTGCAAGGCATGGACCTTTCCCACTCTACTATCTCTCCAGTCTATAGTAGCTTTTTTTTTGTTTGTTTTGTTTTTGTTTTTGGGCCACACCCAGTAACGCTCAGGGGTTACTCCTGGCTATGTGCTCAGAAGTTGCTCCTGGCTTGGGGGACCATATGGGACACCGGGGGATCGAACCGCGGTCCGTCCAAAGCTAGCACAGGCAAGGCAGGCACCTTACCTTTAGCGCCACCGCCCGGCCCCAGTAGCTTTTTTTTTGGGGGGGGGGGGGTTCTATAGATGCAAAAATGTGTCAAGTATCTACTGGGTTACTTATTAAGCACTTTTAGAAATTTTTGTTTCCAAAGTTATTGTCATCTTTAGTCATTCCCTTTCTTCCCTTCTAAACCTTGGTGGCTAGCTGTTTTATTGTCAAAAGCTGGCATGGGTTTGCTTATGCTTGGTTTTTCCTAGGTGTCTCTGAGTGGAAGGGTGGACTTCACCACTTCAGCATATATAGTCTCTCTAGCCAGGGAGGAGAAAGACAGATTTTCTTTTCTTTTTTTTTTTTTTTTACTTTTCTTTTTGGGAGGGAGGGTGGGAAGAGGAAGAGAGGGTGGAAGAGCGAGAGAGACAGAAAGAGAGCTCAAAGGGCCCAGTGCAAGTAGGATTCCCAAGACACAGGACCTGAGCACCACTAGGCAGGGCCAAAAGAAAACCAAAATGAGGAGGGTCAGAGAGACAGAAAAGTGAGAAAAGTGGAGGAGGGGGAGGAGAGAAAGGAAGCCTGAAGAAGGATAGGGAAAGGGGAAGAAGAAAAGGGAACAGAAGAGGGAAAAGGAAGAAAGAAGAGGGAGGTGGAAGGGAGGAGTGAAGTGGAGGAGGAGGAGCAGGAAGACAGATTTTTCAACCCCGTCCCTAGTTTTGGGGGCACCAACATCACACTTGATTTGAAGTTCTACCTGGACAAATTGTTGTTGGTTTTTTTTTAATGGTGAAAAATAAAACTGTTCAGAATTAGCCAGGTGGACTATTTAGATAACTGCACTTTTTCTGGCAGCATCCAAGGCCTCATAAATAGGAGCCAATATACACCACCTTCTCTACACCACCTTCTCTCCGTGAGGTCTGGTCTGGGTGTTGACCTTTGTCACCTCAATGTCATAAAGCTTCTTCACAGCCTTTTTTTTTTTTTTTTTTTTTTTGGTTTTTGGTTTTTGGTTTTTGGGCCACACCTGGTGGTGCTCAGGGGTTACTCCTGGCTGTTTGCTCAGAAATAGCTACTGGCAGGCACGGGGGACCATATGGGACACCGGGATTCGAACCAATCACCTTTGGTTCTGGATCGGCTGCTTGCAAGGCAAACTCCGCTGTGCTATCTCCTCCGGGCCCTCTTCACAGCCTATTTAATGTGGTGTTTATTGGCTTTGAAATCCATAGTGAACTCAAGTGTGACTTTGTTGTTGTTTGTTTATTTTTGGCTTTGGGCCACACCCAGCTGTGCTCTTAGCTTACTTTTAGCTCTGTGTTCAGGGCTCACTTCTGGCGGGGCTCAGGACCCACTATTGCTCTGGCCCCACAAGTATGTTATCTTCTGTCTTCATGACAGACTCTGGTCACAGGGAACCTGATGAAGGCATAGTGGGAAAGCATGTGGAACAGGAAATTGTGTCAGAGGGCTCATTTGATTTCTCCATTTTTACTAACAGTTCTCCATTTTTACTCTGAAGGTAAATGATATTGCATTCTTGGAGGGGCATCCTTTGGCCATAACTGGAAGTTGGCCCATTCTTTAGAAGGTCTTTAAGTTAACAACTGAGAATGCCACTCCCTTTACCAGGCCAAAAAGTGTGGTGTCCTGTTAAGACTGCAGGAAAGAGGGGGCCGTAGAGATAGCATGGAGGTAGGGCATTTGCCTTGCATTTAGAAGGATGGTGATTCGAATCCTGGCATTCCATATGATCCCCTGGTCCTCCTGCCAGGAACGATTTCTGAGCATAGAGCCAGGAGTAACCCCTGAGTGCTGCTGGGTGTGACCCAAAACCAACCACAGCAAAAAAAGACGGCAGGAAAGAATGGCCTCAACAGTGCAGCTGGATTTGTCAGGCCCTTCGCTCTAACACACCAGTCTTTACATTTATGTCTCCTTTCTGACATCCAGAATTTCTCACAACCCCTTGTCTATGAGTATATTCATACTATATGGGTTGATATGATTCCTATTGCATGTTTTGATGGTATTTCTCTCTGTTCCTCCCTTTCCTTCCCTCCTCTCTTCTTTTGTCCTCGCCTCTTCTCTCCCCTACACTCTTTCTGCTTATACCCAGGCTAAGTAAGAAGAAAACAAAGAATGAGAAAAAGTACATATATATATGACCATCATCTTCATCCAAAAGTCACGTTGCAGCTTTGCAAATAGGCTATCTTAAAAGGCCCTGGAATAAAACTAACAAAGAATAGATTTAGTGTTTATTGGCATTTTGTCTGAAATAAAACTGTTACTAAAACAACAGAATTACTAATACTTTAAGGTATTATTTAAAATAAAAATTATTATTATTTAAAATGAAATTATTATTTAAAATAACAATTATTGTTTATAAGTCTACTTAATTATAAATAACAGCAGTTACCTATTATAATTATTAAATATGGAAAACTTTTCTTATGTGTTTGTGGTGCAGAAATTAAACACTAATCTACATCCTGGGATACTGTTCCCTTCATTGAATATGTTACCATAAGTAATATATCCTGTCAGAAGGTTTTAATGTCCTCAACATGTCTGAGTCACCTGAGCACCAGCTGTGGGCACTTGGTAATCACCTGTAAGGCTCTCTCAGAGGAGAAGGGCCTCACACAGGGTAGAGGGATGGTGCTGAGCTCACTAAAGGCATTAGACAGAGTTTCAGATCACGTCTGTGTCTTGCAAACCACCCTTTCTGGGGGACTTCCTGACTACAAAGGTTGCCAGCAGATGTTCAGTTGTTCCATTCTCAGATTTTTATACCACTGATGATAAACTTTTTCTTCAAAAAATTGTTGAGGGGCTGGGGCTGGAGAGATAGGTTAGCAGGTAAAGCACGTGTTTTGCACATGGCCAACCTGGGTTCTATTCCTGAGCACCTCAGTAGTGACTCCTGAGTGAAGACCTAGGTGAGACCCAAAACCAAATAGTGTTGTTGAGGAGACTGAGATAGCTGGAACTGGGATCAAGGCCCTTGCCATGTATGCTGCCCATCTTGGTTCAATTCTAGTATTGCATATGGTTAGCAGAGGATCCTCAGCAGATTCAGGAATGGCCTTGAACCCTGCAAATGTGATCCCCATAAAAAAAAATTGTTGTTCCTAGATATACTGTGAGATATTGAATATAATAGTGGAGAGGGACATGAAGAGATCCTCCGGGGGTTGGTAATTGCACTGACATTAAAAAAAAATACATATATATATATATATATATATATAGTTTTTTATTTTTTGGTGTTTGGTTTTTGGGCCACACCCGGTGGTGCTCAGGGATTACTCCTGTCTATCTGCTCAGAAATCGCTCCTGGCAGGCACAGGGGACCATATGGGACACCGGGATTCGAACCAACCACCTCTGGTTCTGGATCGACTGCTTGCAAGGCAAACGCCGCTGTACTATCTCTCCGGGCCCATTGCGAATTTTTTTTACAACTTCCATATTCAGTGACACGCGACCCCATGACCCATAGTTTAAGGAGCTAGGATATAGAGGTCATCTAAATTCTGGGAATAGAAATTCAAAGTGTAAGTTCTTATTGACAATTTGATTATGACTTGATCCTTTTGTTGCTGCTGTTTGGTTCTTTGAACCACACCCAGTGGTGCTCAGGGATTACTCCTGGCTCTGCTCTCAGAAATCGCTCCTGTCAGGCTCGTGAACCATATGGGATGCCGGGGATCGAACCCAGGTCTGTCCCGGGTCGGCCAGGTGCAGGACAAATGCCCTACTACTGTGCTATTGCTCCAGCTCCTATGACTTATAGATTCTTTTCTTTTTTTTTTTTTTTTTATGGTTTTTGGGTCACACCCGGCAGTGCTCAGGGGTTATTCCTGGCTCCAGGCTCAGAAATTGCTCCTGGCAGGCACGGGGGACCATATGGGATGCCGGGATTCGAACCGATGACCTCCTGCATGAAAGGCAAACGCCTTACCTCCATGCTATCTCTCCGGCCCCAGATTCTTTTCTTTTTGAGGATTTTGGATTACACCTGGCAGTGCTCAGAAATCGCTCCTGGCAGTCTCTGGGGACCGTATGGGATACCAGGGATTGAACCCGGTTTCCTCCTGGGTTGGCTGCATGCAAGAGAAACACCCTACCGCTGTGCTTTATGACTTGATTCTTTTTTTTTTTTTTTTTTTTTTGGGGGGGGGGTCACACCCGGCTGTGCTCAGGGGCTACTCCTGGCTCTACATTCAGAAATTGCTCCTGGCAGGCTTGAGGGACCAAATGGGATGCCAGGATTTGAACCACTGTCCTTCTGCATGCAAGGCAAACGTTTTACTGCGGCCCCATGATTTGATTCTTAATTGAAACTTAATTGAAACTCCTGGCTTGGGTGGGGACTTAAGGAGTTCAGACTAGGTCAGACATTTAAACTTTGCCTTTTCTCAACCAAAATTACTTGGCTTGTTAGACATTAAACTGAAGTATGTGTCCATGTAAAATCAGGCTCGGAATGGAGTAGTGATTGTCTTCAGTGTCTGTCAAATGAGGAGCTACATTTTAGTGATAGTATAGGCTTTGTTTTTATTTTATTTTATTTTTTTATTATTATTATTATTATTTTTTGGGTTTTTGGGCCACACCCGGTGGTGCTCAGGGGTTACTCCTGACTATCTGCTCAGGAATAGCTCATGGCAGGAACGGGGGACCATATGGGACACCCGGATTTGAACCAACCACCTTTGGTCCTGGGACGACTGCTTGCAAGGCAAATGCCACTGTGCTATCTCTCCGGCCCCGGCTTTGTTTTTATTATGGGAAAAAGTGTGTAAAGGACTTGCTGCAGTTATTCTTTAAGTTGTTGTTGTTGTTTTTGAGCCATACTTAGTGGCTCTCATGGGCTAATCCTGGCACTGTGCTCAGAAATCATTCCTGGTAGGCTTGGGGTAGCATACGGGATGCTGGGGATTAAACTCTGGTTGGCCGCATGCAAGGCAAATGCCCTACCTATTGTGCTATCACTTCGGCCCCTCTATTATTTTTTTTTGTTTTTGGTTTTGGGTCACACCCGGCAGCGCTCAGGGGTTACTCCTGGCTCCACTCTCAGAAATCTCTCCTGGCAGGCTCGGGGGACTATATGGGATGCCAGGATTCGAACCATCGTCCTGCATGCAAGACAGATGCCTTGCTAATCTATCTCTCCAGCCCACCCCCTCTATTAATTTTTAATTGAGACCTTATAGTTGATAATATTGTTGAAGTTGTCATTTTATAGTTTCATGCCTACACACTTAATTTCTCTGCCTTTCTTTTAGGATCCCTTCACTAGTCCAAGGAGTTTATTTATAAAACATATTACTAAGTTTTTAGAAATGTGCTTAGTACATGAAATTAAATAATCAGAACTTTAGTGGCTTATTTTCTCTTTTATCAACTTAAGCAACCCAGTTAACTTATGAATGGCTTCTTTAGTTCATCCATTGATAAAAGTCATTACCCTTGGTGATGAAAGAAGATTTAGAATCCAAAGTTACTAAGTTTTAGAGCTCAGTGTCCTGAGTTTCTTCCTGTGGAGAAATGTGGGGCTATTAAATGTGGGGCTGAGATTGTTTTTTTGTTTTTTTGCTTTTTGGGCCACATCTAGTGACTCTCCGGTTACTCCTGGCTATTCGTTCAGAAATTACTCCTGATTTCCTTGTGGGTGGGGACCATATGGGATAACAGGGAGATTGAGCCTCTGTCCATCTTAGGTTAGTGTGTGCAAAGCAAACGCTCTACCACTTGCGCCACCACTCCAGCCCCAAGCGGGCCGAGATTGTTGAATTAAATGAGCATCATGTGAATGTTAAACCACAAGAACTGATTATTGAAATTCTCTTGGATAAAAGAACATTGAGTTCAGTATAAAAGCAGTGGAGGAGTAACTGTTATCTTGTCTCTTAGCAAACTTCTTGAAAGCAAGAATCAGATTTCAGTTAAACTTTTCATTTTGTTTGGAGGCCAATACTCCCACACTCCTTCATGTTCAGGCTCCTGGATCTGGCCACGATATTCAGGAACTTGCTATGTGGGGATTGATCTCAGGGCTTCAATATTCAAGGCATTTGCTTCAGCCTTGGGAACCATCACCTCAGTTGTAGGTTTTAAAAATATTGGGGGACCGGGGGGGGCGGGGGGGAGAGGGAGAGAGAGAGAGGGAGGGAGAGAGAGAGAGAGAGAGAGAGAGAGAGAGAGAGAGAGAGAGAGAGAGAGAGAGAGAGAGAGAGAGAAATTGTGTATGCTGTTTCTTTTTGATTGACACCATTGTGATTTACAAATTTTTTATAGTTGGGTAAAAAATTGTAGTTTAAAAATGTTTTAAGAGGGGGCCGGGAAGGTGGCGCTAGAGGTAAGGTGTCTGCCTTACAAGTGCTAGCCAAGGAACGGACCGAGGTTCGATCCCCCGGCGTCCCATATGGTCCCCCCCAGCCAGGGGCGATTTCTGAGCACATAGCCAGGAGTAACCCCTGAGCGTCAAACGGGTGTGGCCCAAAAACCAAAAAAAAAAAAAAAACCAAAAAAAAAAAATGTTTTAAGAGTACTTCTGGAAATTATTTTAAACTTACAGAAAAGTTACAAGAATGTTAGGAAGAACTTTCATGGGTCTGATAACCAGATTCAGCAGCTGTTACTATTTTGCCAAATACGTCGCTGTGTTTTCTTCCAACAAAGGCATCCTTGCTCAGAAAAAAATAGCAGAGCTGGAGAGATAGCATGGAGTTAACGTGTTTGCCTTGCGTGCAAAAGGATGGTGGTTCGAATCCCGGCATCCCATAGTCCCCTGAGCCTGCCAGGAGCGATTTCTGAGCGATTCTGAGTAACCCTGAACTGTTGGATGTGACCCAAAAAACAAACAAACAAAAAAAAAAAAAAAAAGGAAAAAAGAAAATTACAGAGAGCCAGGGAGAGAGCACATTCCTAACATGTCTGAGAACCCTGTTTTGATCTCTGGCCCCACTTGGTCACCCTGAACGTTGCCAGGTATAGAGACCTGCAGACCTGTAAGCACCACATTATCAGGCCCCCCCAACACCTATTTATTGAATGTTCTTTAGGAAAGCATCTTTCTCTTGAAACATTTAATATAGGAGAGAAAGATGTGCTTTGCTTAAGAAAAAGAACATAGGGCCCGGAGAGATAGCACAGTGGCGTTTGCCTTGCAAGCAGCCGATCCAGGACCAAAGGTGGTTGGTTCGAATCCCGGTGTCCCATATGGTCCCCCGTGCCTGCCAGGAGCTATTTCTGAGCAGACAGCCAGGAGTAACCCCTGAGCACCGCCGGGTGTGGCCCAAAAACCAAAAAAAAAAAAAAAAAAAAAAAAAAGAACATATAGGGCCGGAACCATACCCACCCACAGTGGGTAGTACATTTGCCTTACACTTGATCAACCTGAGTTGGATCCTCAGCATCCCATATGTTACCCCAAGCCTGCCAGGAATAATTTCTGAGTACAGAGCCAGGAGTAACCCCTGGCATCTCAGGTGTGGTCTAAAAGCCAAACAAACAAACAAACCAAAAAATAAAACTTTGAAGAACCAATTTGATTCTAAATTCTAAATTACAGTTCTGCTATTTCTTTGTAACCCTGGACAAGTTGCTTTATCATGCAAATTTAATGATCTCAGCTTTGACATGGTGTAGTTAAAATGTTGAAGAAATGACCTTGTGAATATTGGGGCAGGAGAGAGAGCACAGAGCTAGAGCTTTTGCCTTGCACGCGGCTGACCCAGGATGACCTGGGTTCGATTCCTGGCATCCCATAGGATCCCTGAGCCTGCCAAGAGCGATTTCTGAGCTTAAAACCTGGAGTGACCCCTGAGCACTATTGGGTGTGGCCCAAAAACAAACAAAAAATGACCTTATGAATATAAACATTGGTACATAATGTGCATACATGAATAGTAACTTAAATATTCACTTTAATGTAACCTCCCAGCTCTTTATATTTTTAAACTTTTTTTTTTTTTTTTTTGGTTTTTGGGCCACACCCGGCAATGCTCAGGATTTACTCCTGGCTGTCTGCTCAGAAATCTCTCCTGGCAGGCACGGGGGACCTTATGGGACACCGGGATTCGAACCAATCACCTTTGGTCCTGGATCGGCTGCTTGCAAGGCAAATACCGCTGTGCTATCTCTCCGGGCCCTATATTTTTAAACTTTAAAACAAATTTTTCCCCCATGAACATGGTCCCCACGTGCACATGTCACCTCTATCTCCCCCTTGAGATATGAACTTTCCTGTTTTCATGCTGGGTTGTCTATGGGGCCTCTCTCCACCTTTGGGGAAACCTATATTCTCTCTCCCCTTTTTATCCTTTACCTCCCTTTCTTCAGTACCTTTCAATAAAACTTGTTTTTACAAAAAAGTTGTTTTTTCTTGGGGGAGGGGCAAAGCGCTAGCACAGTGGATAGTGTGTTTGCCTTGCATGCAATGCAGCAGTCCCAGGTTTGATCCCCAGCATTCCATATGCTCCCCAGAGCCTGTAAGGAATAATTTCTGAGTGCAGAGTCAGGAGTAACTCTTGAGTGTCACCTGGTGGGGGGGGGAGAGAGACAGAGACAGAGACAGAGACAAAGAGAAGAGGAGGGAGGGGAGGGGAGGAAAGCAGAGGAGAAGAGAAGAAAAAGAAAGAGAAAGAAAGAAAGAAGAGAGACATTTGCCTTGCATGGAGCCGATCCTGGTTCGATCCTCCTGCCAGGAGTGATTTCTGAACACTGCTGAGTGTAGCCAAAACACTAAACAAACAAACAAACAAACAAACAAAAAACTTAAAAATAATTGAAAATTTTTGATGCCACGATTAAAACAGGGCCTCTTACATACAACACATCTTCTTTTACCACTAGGTTTATCTGCAAATCCCTTAAATTCTGAGAGCACAAAAGCTCTGGCCATGGTCAAGAGTTGAATACTTGTTGCTCTGTGAGGTTGATAGTACAGTGAGTAGGGCACTTGCCTTTCTTTTTTTTTTTTTTGTTTTTTTTGTTTTTGGGTCACACCCGGCGGTGCTCAGGGGTTACTCCTGGCTGTCTGCTCAGAAATAGCTCCTGGCAGGCACGGGGGACCATATGGGACACCGGGATTCGAACCAACCACCTTTGGTCCTGCATCGGCTGCTTGCAAGGCAAACGCCACTGTGCTATCTCTCCGGGCCCGGCACTTGCCTTTCAAACTGACCTGGGTTCAATCCTTGACATTCCTAAGTCCCACCAGGAACGATCCCTAACAAGTTAGAAACAAGCTCTGAGCACTGTCAGGTGTGAACTTAATACCACTTTCCCACCCCCAAAATATACTGGCTCTAGTTTGTAAAAGACACTTGAGAAAAATAGAGCAAGTAAATATGAAAATTGAATATTTGCCACATTGTATTCTTGCCTGTGAATTCTGCCATAAAATCCCTTGCACTTTTTGTTCTGCAGCTGATCTTGACTTCCATATTGGAAGTCCCTCTGAATTTTTGCTTCCATATTGAAATTCTGTGGTGTTTTATACTTTGCATTTGCTGCTGCTCACTCTCCAAACTTAATAACTAAGTCCAAAATGGTAATGTTCAAGGAATCATTTACAGGGACTGCTTAGTATCGGCTTGTCAGTTGGTTTATTGACGTCACCTGTGTGTGCCGAATTCACTGGAACTGGAATGTGGCATGGTCAAATCTGGCTTCTTCCGCCCCCGAGTTGGTACAAGAAACTTGGCAGCTGTAAAGTACTATTCATTGCAGTTGTTTGGTATGATTTGCTGCTGAAGTGAATTCCAGGAAGCAATACTCTTTCTTAGCTGTCCTTGCATGACTAAAGGAGTTTGTGCTAAGGGCTAATGGGTCTCTAATTCAAGGTGATTCATTTGACAGCCGGGAAGACTTCCAGCGGATTCCAGAACTTGCTATCAATCCATTGGGGGACCGGATCATCAATGCCTTCTTTCCCGAGGGGTAAGTTCTTACAGTTGCTGAAGCCTTATTTCCTGAGGTTAATACAGAGTAATGATAGTGGTTGGGCATCTGAAGCTCTTTATCAGCAATTTCCACTGTTTATAATAGACATCTCTATCTTGGTCATTTCTAGACTCTCTCTTCTTTTTTTGTTTTTTTGGGGGCCACACCCATTTGACGCTCAGGGGTTACTCCTGGCTATGGCTTGTTGGGGACCATATGGGACGCAGCGGGGATCGAACTGGGGTCGTCCTAGCCTAGTGCTTGCAAGGCAAACACCTTATCTCTAGCACTGCCGCTCCGGCCCCAGACTCTCTCTATTCTATTCTAGCCCCTTCCTGGTTTTAAACTTGATATATGTTCATGAGCCAATCTGAGAAATGCCAGCTTTGCATCTTTCTGGGAAGAGAGCACAAAGGACTAGTGTGCTTATGCAGGAAGCCAGGGTTGATCCTCAGCATCTCATGAGCTCCTAAGTACTACCAGGAGTAACGTTGAGCATTGACTCAGGAGTAGCTCACAAATACCATATGGTCATCAAAACAAAACAAAAGCCCCCAAAACTCCAAAAACTGTCTTTAAGCAACTAGTGAAGCTCTGGGTTTCATCTCTGGCACCACAAAACGAGAACAATTTTTCTTCAGGGGCCTAAGCAATGGCACAGAGTGTAGGGTGTTTGCTTTGCACGCAGCTGACCCAGGTCAATCCTTAGTATTCCATATTGTCACCCGAACACTGCCAGAAATGACCCCTGAGAAAAGAGCCAAGAGTAACCCCTGCCTGTTGAACCTCATAAACAAAATTGTCCTTAATTTCTTTATCTTTGATTTGATGCATCTGTTATTAAAATTTTCATGTTTTTCTTCATTTGCTTGTGTTTTCTCCTGATATAATTTTTGTTTGTTTGGTTTTGGTTTTTGGGCCACACCCGGCAGCGTTCAGGGGTTACTCTTGTTGGCTCTGCACTCAGAAATTGCTCCTGGCAGGCACGGGGACCATATGAGATGCTGGGGATCGAACCAGGGTCCATCTTGTGTTGGCCGCCTGCAAGGCAAACGCCCTACCGCTGTGCTATCACTCTGGTTCCTAAGCCACATTTTTATCACCAATTATCTAATAGGCATATTAAAAACATCAAAATAGGGGCCTTGGAGATTTCACACCATTGAGCATATAGCTTGCGATAGGGAAGGCTTAGGTTTAATCCCAACACCGTGCCTGTTTCCCTGAGCGCTGCCAGGAGTGACTAAGGAGCACAAAGACAGAAGGGGCTCCAAGTGCACCAAGTGTGACCCAAAAGCTGAAAAAAAATTAAAATGAAACGAATTATGGGCTAGATTAGAATGATAGTATGGTAGTGATTGCCTTGCATGTGGCCAACCTGGGTTCGATCTTGGCATCCTGTTACGGTACCCAAGCATCACCAAGAGTGATTCCTGAATGTAGAGCCAGGAGTAACCCCTGAACATCACTGGTGTGCCCCCAAATAAAAATAGATAAGGTTAACTTTGACAAGATAATTTTTTTTATTTGAATTTTCTTCACATCGACAAACATGCTGGGTTGCAGTATGCTGGACTTCAGAACTTTATTGTGGGACTGGGGATGGAACTTACTGCCTCTGGCCTACTAGGTAGTAATTCACCTCTGAACTCTACCCAGGCCTTGATGACATATATTCTTGCCTCATATTAAGTCTTTGAAGTCCAGTAAGTAACTTAGACTTACAGAACATACCAAGTGCTATAAAGTATTTGCTTTTGGGACCAGATGGATAGTATACCATGCTAAGCTTTTGCCTTACATGTGGCTAACCAGACTCAATCCCTGGCACCACATATGGTCCCCTGATCCTGTCAGAAGTAATTTCTGAGCGCAAAGCCAAGAATAAGCCCTGAGCACTAATGGGTATGGCCCAAAGACAAAGAAAAAAATAGTATCCACGGGCCCGGAGAGATAGCACAGCGGTGTTTGCCTTGCAAGCAGCCGATCCAGGACCAAAAGGTGATTGGTTCGAATCCCGGTGTCCCATATGGTCCCCCATGCCTGCCAGGAGCTATTTCTCTCTCTCTTTTTTTTTTTTTTTTTGGTGTTTGGGCCACACCTGGCGATGCTCAGGGGTTACTCCTGGCTGTCTGCTCAGAAATAGCTCCTGGCAGGCACGGGGGACCATATGGGACACTGGGATTTGAACCAACCACCTTAGGTCCTGGATCGGCTGCTTGCAAGGCAAACACCGCTGTGCTATCTCTCCGGGCCCTGCCAGGAGCTATTTCTGAGCTGACAGCTAGGAGTAACCCCTGAGCACCGCCGGGTGTGGCCCAAAAACCAAAAAAAAAAAAAAAAAATAGTATCCACTTTCTTCTGTTTTTAAATGTATTTTATCCGTTTTTTCTTTTTCTTTTTTTTTTTGGTGGGGGTGGGGGTATTGGCACCATACCTGGCAGTACTTGGAACCACTTGCAGAGCTAGGGATTAAATCAGGTTTAGCCACATGCAAGGCAGGCCCCTTAATCTCTGATCTCTGTGACATTTATCTGACCCATCTATTTAGATATACCATATATAAATTTAAAGTGTACAACACAGTTGTACAAATGCAAAATGATGGTCATGACAGATTAATCAACACATTTGTCACTTTATAAAGTTATATTGTGTACGTGTGTTGAAAACTTTAAAAATATATACACTGGAGTTGGGGAGACAGCTCATTGTATAACATGTGTCTAATAGATGTGAGGCCCTAGGTTTACCCAGGATAAATTTGATTTGCAAATACCCATGGATGTCCCTATAAATAAAATAAGTTCCATGGGGTCGGAGAGATAGCATGGAGGTAAGGCATTTGCCTTTCGTGCAGAAGGTCATTGGTTCGAATCCCGGCATCCCATATGGTCCCCCGAGCCTGCCAGGAGCAATTTCTGAGCGTGGAGCCAGGAGTAACTGCTGAGCGCTGCCGGGTGTGACCCAAAAACCAAAAACCAAAAAAAACGTTCCAGCTCTAAAATACAGTTTCTTCAAATAGATACTATAGTAATTACATCTCTAAGAACTTCATCTTCTTTTCATTTTGTATTATTTTTATTTGGAGTCCACACCTGACAATGCTCAGGAGTAATTCCTGGCTCTGCACTCAGAAATTACTCTTAGAGGTACTCAGGGATCATGTAAGGTTCCAGAAGTTGAGCCTTGGTCAACTTTAAGGCAAATGCCCTTCCCACTCCTCTTCATTTTCATTTCACCAGAAGTTTCATCTTTGACCACTGTCATCTGTTTTCCACATTATGTTTTGTTTTAATATAGCCTTCATTACCCACTTTTATTAGTTCATCCTATAATTTTCTTTTAGCACTTCCCTCTGCCTCTTACATAGATGATCCAGTTGTCATGTATCTTTAGTTTTCTCAGTCTGAAATCTCCCACGGCCTGTATTTTCCTATAAGAATACTAACTGGGGGGGCCAGAGAGATAGAACAGCAGGTAGGGCACTTACCTTGGATGCGCTCAACCTGAGTTCAGTCACCAGCATCCCATATGGCCCCCTGAGCATGCCAAGAAGGCTTCCTGAGCAAAGCGAAGAGTATCCCTGATCATCACCGGGAGTGGTTAAAAAAAGAGACAAAAGGGGTCGGAGGGATAGCACAGTGGTAAGGTATTTGACTTAGACACAGAAGGACCATGGTTCAAATCCTGGTATCCCATATGGTCCCCTGAGCCTGCCAGGAGCGATTTCTAAGCTAGGAGTAACCCCTGAGTGCTGCTGGGTGTGACCCAAAAACAAAAAAACAACAACAAAAAAAGAGTACTGACTGGGGCCTGATTGATAGCACAGCTGGTAGGTCATTTCCCATGCATGTGACTGATCCAGGTTTGATTCCCTGGCATCCCATGGTCCCCTGAGCCTGTCAAGAGTGATGTCTGGGGCCGGAGTGGTGATGCAAGCAGTAGGGCATTTGCTTTGCACGTGCTAACCTAGAATGGATCGGGTTTGATCCCTGGCATCCCATCTGGTCCCCCAAGCCAGGAGCGATTTCTGAGTGCAGAGCCAGGAGTAACCCCTGAGCATCACCCGGTGTGACCCAAAAAACAAAAGCAAGGGCCTGGAGAGATAGCACAGCGGCGTTTGCCTTGCAAGCAGCCGATCCAGGACCAAAGGTGGTTGATTCGAATCCCGGTGTCCCATATGGTCCCCTGTGTCTGCCAGGAGCTATTTCTGAGCAGACAGCCAGGAGTGACACCTGAGCACTGCCGGGTGTGGCCCAAAAACAAGCAAGCAAACAAACAAACAAAAAAAAATGAAACAAAAAATACCCTGGGCTTTTGGGGGCTGGAGATATACTGCAGTGGTAGTGCATCTGTCCTTAATGTAGATGACCCAATTTTGATCCCTGGCATCCCATATGATTCTCTGAACTCCACCAGGAGTGATTCCTGAACTCAGAACCAGAAATAAATCCCCCCCCCCTTTTTTTTTGTTTTTTGAGTCACACCCAGCAGCGCTCAGGGGTTACTCCTGGCTCTATGCCGGGATTCAAACCACTGTCCTTCTGCATGAAAGGCAAACGCCTTACTTCCATGCTATCTCTGGCCTGGAATAAACACCCTTGGGATCACCAGTTGTGGCCAAAAATACAAGCCAAAAGAGGAAAAAGAAAAAAATCTGAGTTTTTTTTTTTTATAAGCTTCAGATATAAAATACTATCCTCAAACTAAGGTGTGAGCAATTATTGATTTGCTGTGATACTTTTTCTTGAAACAGTTATTGTTGGATCTTGTTTTAATAATCTCCTGAACCATCTCTTCCTGGTTTCTTGTGACTGAGCTTTGTGACCCAATTTTTTTTTTTTTTTTTTTTAGTGATAGATAGGACTGCCAGTGTTTATTTCTGAGACTAAGTGTCAGTGAGCACATTATCAGATAAAATGCCTGGAGAGGGAATTTATTGGGAGTAGAGAGAGAGTTTCAATGAAAGATTGAGGGGAAGGATTAGGCTACATTTGACTATACTCAGAGCTACTCTCGGTTATGAACCTATGGCAGTGCTCGGAATAATAGGGGGTATTGGGGATCGAATTCCTGTTGGCTGCACTCGAAGCCATTTCCTATAGAGAGGAAATTTGAGAATTCCAAATTGAGAGCAGAGGAATTTGCAAAGTTGAACAGTCAGTAAATTTTGAGTGGCAGAATGAAAGTATTCAGTCATAACAATGTGAAAATAGGAATCAAATCAAACTGAGATGAACAGTTACCTGCTATAGTTTACTCCAGAATGATGTGCTTTGCATAATCAGAATTACATTGAGCTTGAGTAATCTCCTGCCCTCCCTCCACTTCCCCCTTTTCTCTCTAGGACCAGCCCTTTGGGTTCAGTTGTGGATTTTGTGCTAAACTTTCCCCTTTTTAGTGCCTACCTAGAACTGAACCCTATCCAGAAAATAACTTTCACAGCTGTGCCATCTATTCAAACATCTGAGTAAAATGTAAATGCAGTAGAGTCACTTTCCCAATTTTATTTTTTTCCCACTGCTTATTACTTGAGGCAGCAGCTGTTATAAGTTTTATCAAGTTAAATCCCCCTTCCTTGGACTGTGTTGCACCTGCCAGTCTTTCCCAGATCTGTGGCTGAGAAATGAGGCACAAGGAGCAAGAATGTCAAGGCCCTCACTAGGCTACTTTGTTGAAAGCTCTTTGCAAGCTGCACCTCTATATCTTGCTCTAATCAGATCAGGTATTTGGTTTTCTGCTTTTGCTTCTTTTATAATCTTAAACAAGTGGCACTATTTTTTTCTAAGCATGAGATGGGAAAGTAAGAGCATTGCTACTTACTTCCCTTTGACTCATACATGATGCCAGCAAATACATAGTTACCACCCTGCTTGATTTGGCATATGACTCAAAACTTACTCCAAATTCTTTGATTCCTGTGATCTTACTCCGATTTTTGACTAGGCACCATTCCATTAGCAGCATGTTTATCTGGAAAAACTAAAGGTCGTTCTTGTGAGTACATTGGGCTCAGAAACTAGCCTTTGAACTTTGATTTAGAAGGTCTCTGATCTGTGTCTCGCTGGCATTTAGGGAATCTAGCACAACACATTTATTCAGTGAGGCAGCCACCGGTCATTTGTATTAGGTAACCAAGGAACCAGGAAACCTATTGTTACCATCATGATTACTTTAGATAAATGTGTCACATAGTTTTTTTTCAATGTTAAAAAATCTTTTAGTTTTGAAAATTATTTCTTAAAGGGTTAATGATTAGCTTGTGCTATAATTAAGAGATTTTTCTTTTTTTATAATAGTTATTTTGGTTGTTTTAGATAAATTTGTTTATAATTGAATTATAGTCATACAATGTACAACCTTCAATGCACATTTCCTGCCAACAGTGTCCCCAGTTTTCTCGAAACTTCCTTTTGTCATCTCCCCTTCCTGTATCTGGGGCATACATTATTCCTCTATTTCTATGAGTGTGTATGTGTTTCTGTCTCTCTGGTTCTTTCATTTTTTTTGTTTGTTTGTTTTGGTGGTTATACCCGGCAGTGGCAGCGCTCAGGGGTTACTCCTGGCTCTACACTCAGAAATCCCTCCTGGCAGGCTTGGGAGACCATATAGGATGCCGGGATTTGAACCATCGACCTTCTGCATGCAAGGCAAAAGCCTTACCTCCATGCTATCTCTCTGGCCCCATGGCTTTCTTTTAAATACTTTGGTTTTTTTTAATTTTTTTTTATTTTTTTGTTTGTTTTTGTTTTTGTTTTTCGGGCCACACCCATTTGATGCTCAGGGGTTACTCCTGGCTAAGGGCTCAGAAATTTCCTGGCTTGGGGGGACCATATGGGACACCGGGGGATCAAACCTCGGTCCTGATCCTTGGCTAGCACTTGCAAGGCAGACACCTTACCTCTAGCACCACCTCGCCGGCCCCTTAAATACTTTGTTGTTGTTGTTGTTTTTAAACTTTATTTAATTTTTGATAGATTGGTTTTTGGGCACTTAAAGGTGCTCGGGTTTACTCCGGGCTCTGCACTCAGAAATTGCCCCTGGCAGGCTGGGGAACCATATGGGATGCCAGGAATCAAAACGGATCCCTCCCTGGTCGGCAGCATGTAAGACAGATGCCCTACGGCTGTGCTATCTCTCCAAACATCTTTTAGACACTTTGATTTGCAGTACAATGCAAATTTCTGCCACAATGTCCTCAGTTTTACCCCCACGTCCCCTGCCTCTGGGTCACGCATTTTACTTAAAAGAAGATTTTTTGGGGGCCGGCAAGGTGGCACTAGCCAAGGAAAAGACCACGGTTCGGTTCGATCCCCGGCGTCCATATGGTCCCCCCAAGCCAGGGACAATTTCTGAACGCATAGCCAGGAATAACCTCTGAGCATCAAAAGGGTGTGGCCCGAAAAACAAAACAAAACAAAAAAAAAAGAGAGAGATTTTTCTTTAATCTTAACCAAGTCTTTAAAATCTTTAAACACAAGGAGATATTTTAAAACTTTATGATCCTGGGCTAGGAAGATATCCCATAGGCCTGGAGTCCATGAATGTAGGAATTGATTCCCAGTACCACCTGATCCCCCAGCAACACTGACTATGACAGAATAAACAAAAACAACTTCATGATCAATATTAATAAGGCTAAAAAGAATCTGCCAATGGGCTAGATAGTTCAAAATGTTGAAGCACAAACTGTGAAGAAGACCTGGAGTCTGGGGTCAGAAATAATATAACACGGGCTGGAGTGATAGCACAGTAGGCAGGGGGTTTGCATATGGCTGACCTGGGTTTGATCTTTGGCATCCCATATGATCCACCAAGCCTGCCAGGAGTGATTTCTGATCACAGAGCTAGGACTAACCCTGAGCATTGTCAGGTCTGGCCCAAACACCAAATAAATAAATAATCTTTCTTTGAAAAAAAAATTATATATGGGTCAATTCAAAAGATAACACTGGACTCTAGGGCCTGGAGTGATAGCACAGCAGTAAGGCATTTGCCTTGCATACGGCCAACTCAGGAAGGATCCCTGTTTGAATCCCCACATCCCATACGGTCCCATGAACCTGCCAGAAATGACTTCTGAGCACAGATACAAGAGTAATCTCTGAATTTAGGTAACATCCTATTACCTAAGTTTGGCCGGTCATTTGTAAAGTGGAATTAATAATAGTAGGCCTTGTTATATGGACTACTACAGCTATTATAGGTCACTATAGCAAAAGCTGCTGCCAGTAATAGTGAATTCCTCTGGTTTGGGGTTTTTGGGCCACTGTAGGCAGCTATTGGGTGAGTGAGAGGGAGTCATGTGGTATCAGGGATTAAACATGGAATTTGGGGGGGAGCCGGGAGGTGGCGCTAGAGGTAAGGTGCCTGCCTTGCCTGCGCTAGCCTTGGACGGACCGTGGTTCAATCCCCCGGCATCCCATATGGTCCCCCAAACCAGGAGCAACTTCTGAGCGTTACTGGGTGTGGCCCCAAAACAAAAAAACAAACAAACAAAAACAAAAAAAACATGGAATTTTTGCTTGTAAAATAGGTTCTCTACCTCTTTTTTTTTTTTTTTTTTTTTTTGGTTTTTGGGTCACACCTGGCGGTGCTCAGGGGTTACTCCTGGCTGTCTGCTCAGAAATAGCTCCTGGCAGGCACGGGGGACCATATGGGACACCGGGATTCGAACCAACCACCTTAGGTCCTGGATCGGCTGCTTGCAAGGCAAACACCGCTGTGCTATCTCTCCGGGCCCTGTTCTCTACCTCTTTGAGTTATCTTCCTGGCCCCTGAATTCTTGCACAAACATTCCCCAAATTGACGTGGTGTTCTGTTTGATCTATATTCCATTCAGAGAGGACCAGGTAAACTTCCGTGGATTCATGAGAACGTTGGCTCATTTCCGACCCATTGAGGATAATGAAAAAAGCAAAGATGTGAATGGACCAGAACCTCTCAACAGTCGAAGCAACAAATTGCACTGTAAGTCTTTAGATTAAAATTTTAATAGGGGATGTGTGTGAATTGGATGCTTGCATGAACACCACCATGAATGATCCCTGAACATACAGACAGGAATAAGCCCAGAGCACCACCAAGTGTGGCCCATAAACAAAATACAACCCCTCCAGGGACATGAGTATTAGCTCTGTGGGTAGAGTGGCTAGAGTGTTTGCTTTACACACAGCCGATCCAGGTTCAATCCTAGCATCCCATATGGTCTCCTACTCTGCCAGGAGTGATTTCTGAGCACTGTCAGGGTTATATATCCAGTCAAAAAAAATAAAATAAATATAAATAAAATAAAATAAAAATAAAAACCCAAAACAGGTGCCTGAGAGATAGCATATATATATTGTTTTTTGGGTCACACCCGGCAGTGTTCAGGGGTTACTCCTGGCTTGGCACTCAGAAATCTCCCCTGGCAGGCTCAAGGGACCATATAGGATGTCAGGAATAGAACCAGAGTCAGTCCGGGGTTGTCTGCATGCAAGGCAAACGCCCTAGAGCTGTGCTCTCTCTCTGGCCTCCCAATTCATATATTACATGAATCTCATCTGGAGTGAACTCTGAACATAGAGTCAGGAATAAGCCCTGAATACACTAGGTATGGCCACAAAACAAAAGTTAAAATAAAATTTAAAAATAAAGATAGTAGGGCCGGAGAGATAGCATAGCAGTAGGGCACTTGCCTTGAATGCAGCCAACCCAGAAGGGACCCAGTTCGATTCCTGGCATCCTATATGGTCCCCAACTTGCTTGGGGCAAATTCTGAGTGCAGAGCCAGGAGTAACCCTTGGGCCATGCTGGGTGTGGCCCAAAAACCAATCAGTCAATAAATATAAATAAAGTTTAAAAAATTTATAAAAAGGGGCTGGAGAAATAGCATGAAGGTAGGGCATTTACCTTACTTACATGCAGAAGGTCAGTGGTTTGAATCCCGGCATCCCGTATGGTCCCCCGAGCCTGCCAGTAGTGATTTCTGAGCCTAAAGCCAGGAGTAACCCCTGAGTGCTGCCAGGTGTGACCCAAAAACCAAAAATAAAATAAAATAAAATAAAGATAGTATGAATTAAGAGAGTACAGTATGCAGACTGCTTGCCTTATACCCAGCCTAACTGGGTTTGACCCCCATCATCCCATATGGTCCCTCACCCACAAGGAGCTATCCCTGAGAACAGAGCTAGGAATAAACCCTGAATATATGTTTCACCCAAAAAAGAAGCCAAACAAAATAATAATAATGATAATAGATATGGTTAACTGAAAAGGACTTTAAATATACTTTTGTTCATGGCCAATGGGCTAGATCTCCAAATCTCCTCTTAGTTTGAATTTACTTCTTAGTTAAGGAGTTTGAGAAACATTTAAATACACTTTTTTTTTTTTTTGGTTTTTGGGCCACACCCGTTTGATGCTCAGGGGTTACTCCTGGCTATGAGCTCAGAAATCGCCCCTGGCTTGGGGAGACCACATGGGACGCCGGGGGATCGAACCGCGGTCCGTCCTACGCTAGTGCTTGTAAGGCAGACACCTTACCTCTAACGCCACCTTCCCGGCCCCTACACTTTTTAATAGTAGAAAAATCAAGATTTTTTGAACTAAAAAATAAAACATTTTAGGGCCAAAGAGATAGCATAGTGGGTAAGGTGCTTGTTTTGCATGTGGCCAACCCATGTTTAATCCCATGCAACACAATGGTTCTATGAGTCCTACTAGGAGTGACCCCTGAGCATAGTCATCCTAAATCCTGAGTACTGATGCCCCAAAGAAGCAATATGCATTTTACAAAATATAGTCATTTCACGTTCATGATTTTCTTTTCACCAAATTAGACAGGTTTTCTTTTTTCTTCTTCTTCTTCTTCTTTTTTTTTTTTTTTTTTTTTGGCACCCTCCAAGCCCTCCACAGGTTTTCTTTTGGTTTTTGGTTTTGTTTTTTGGGTCACACCCAGCAATGCTCAGGGTTAATCCTGGCTCTGCAATCAAAATCGCTCCTGGCAGGCACAGGGAACCATACGGGATGCTGGGATTCAAACCACTGTTCATCCTGGATAAGCTGCTTGTAAGGCAAACACCTTACAGCTGTGCTATCTTTCCGGCCCCGACAGTTTTTTGTTTTTGTTTTTTTTTTTTAAATTGAAAACACAAGTAGCACAAATAGTTTTATGGCAGTTGATTCAGTGAACTTTTGGTGAGTGGCCAGCTGGACATTCAAAGGCAGGTGATTACAAGTACATGGTGGGCCACCACCCCAGTTACAGTGATTTGCAAAGGGGAGGGAGAGTGTCCAGGAATCCAGCGAGTCAGTTAAGGAGACAGTCCAAAAGCATTCAACCCACTATGAGACACTGCTTGCTTTTCTAATCTGTGGTTAGAGGTGACCTTTCACGTCATCAGCTCTAAAGTAAATAGCCAAATAACCTCCACAGCACAAACTGCTGCTTTCTAGTCAAGAACTCCTTGTCAGTTTAGTAAATCCTCACACACTATCTCAGAAATTTTTTTTTTGGGGGGGGGTGTCCAAACTCAGCAGCACTCAAGGGCTACTCCTGACTCTATGCTCAGAAATTGCCCCCGGCAGGCTTGAGGGACAATTTGGGATGCTGGGTTTCCAACCAACATCCTTCTGCATGCAAAGCAAACGCCTTACTGCTGCGCTATCTCTCTGGCCCCCAGAATTTTATTTTCTGCAGAGGAGAGAGGGGGAGAGAGGGAAAAGAAAGAGAAGGAAAAGGGGAGTAGGGAGGAAAGGAAAATAAAGGGAGAGAGAGAGTTGAATTTCATATGATACCTGAGTCCTCCCCACCAAAAATTTAACAAAAAAAATTTTTTTTATGATTTTAAAGTATTGCCTGACTTTTTTAATTACATTCTTGTGAGATACAAGTAGTTAAGAAGTTGTTGATAGTTGAGTTTTGGTTTATACAATATTCCAGCACTCAGCCCTTCATTAGTGTTTATTTCCTGCCACTAATTACCCCAGTGTTACCCTCCTGTTCACCCAGGCTCACCCCCAGCCAGCCTCTCTGACACTTTTTCCTTCTCTCTCTCTCTCTCTCTCTCTCTCTCTCTCTCTCTCTCTCTCTCTCTCTCTCTCTCTCTCTCTCTCTCTCTCTCTCTCTCTCTCTCTCCTTCTCTCTCCTTCTCTCTCTCTCTCTCCTTCTCTCTCTCTCTCTCTCTCTCTCTCTCTCTCTCTCTCTCTCCTCTCTCTCTCTCTCTCTCTTTAATTTTAGGCACTGTGGTTTGCAATACTGTTACTGAAAGGGTGTCATGTATATCACTTGACTTCCTTTCATTCCCAATTCTTGTCACTTCCAATTATTTCTTTTTGTTAGTGTTTTTGTTTGTTTGTTTTTTGAGGGCCACACCCAGCAGTGGTCAGGGGGTTACTCCTTGCTCTATGCTCAGAAATCACTCCCAGCAGGCTCGGAGGACCCTATGGTATGCTGGGGATTGGACCTGGTTGGCAGCGTGCAAGGCAAATGCTCTACTGCTGTGCTATCACTCTGGCCCCTCCAATTATTATTATCAGTAATCTTTTTTTTTGGGGGGGCCACACCCAGTGACACTGGGGTTACTCCTGGCTCTGCACTCTAAATTGCTCCTGGCTTAGGAGACCAGATGGGACGCCTGGGATCTAATCCAAGTTCGTCCTGGGTCAGCTGCATGCAAGGCAAACACCCTACCTCCCATCGCTCCGGCCCCTGACCTTTTTGTTATTTGGGTCACACCCAGCTTGCGCTCAGGGTTTTTTCCTGGCTTGCACTCAGAATTCACTCCTGACAGGGTAGGAGGATCATATGGGATGCCGGGATTCAAACCAGTTCTGTCTTGTTTTGGCTGCGTGCAAGGCTAAAGCCTTATCACTCTGCTATCTCTCCGGCCCCTCATAGTGGTCCCTTAACTGCACTTCCCACCCATCACTTCTGTTGTCTTTAGATGTCATTCTCATACTATGGAATAGTCGTTTTTTTAATATCCCGCAGATAAGTGCAGTCATTCTATGTTCCTCTCCCTCTGACTCATATCCTTCACCATGATATGCCCCATATCTATCCATTTATAAACAGGTTTTTTTTGGGAGTCACATCTGGTACTGTTCAGGGGTAATTCTTGGCTCTACACTCAGAAATCATTTTTGTCAGGCTCAGGAAACCATATCAGATGCTGGGATTCAAATCACTCTCCATCCTGGGTTGGTTGCATGCAAGGCAAATGCACTACTGCTGTGCTATCTCTCTGGCCCCTATGTATAAACAAATTTCATGATTTCATTTTTCCTAACTATTGCATAGTATTCTGTTGTATAGGTATGCCATAATTTCTTTATTACTCATCTGTTCTTAGGCAGTTGGGCTGCTTGCAAATTCTGGTTACTTTGAATAGTGCTGCAATGAACATAGAGTGCAGATGCCTTTTCTGCGTTATGTTTTTTGGGTTACTAGGGTATATTCCCAGGTGAAGTACTGCTGAGTTGAATGGAAACTCAATTTCTAGGATTTTTTTTTTTTTTGAGGAAAGTCTGTATTATTTTCCCAAAGAGGCTGGACCAGTGGACATTGACCCCAGCAGTGAATGAAAATCCCTTTTTCTCCATGTCTGCATCAGCACTTGTTCTTCTTGATGTGTACTAGTTTCTGTGGTGTGAGATGATAACAAATTGTTGTTTTGATTCACATCCCCCTGATGATTAATGATGTAGAGTATTTTTTGTGTGACCTTTGGCCTTTTGTATTTCTTCTTTGAGAAGAAATGAAAAAAACGCAGACTTAATGTGTGTGGAAGTTCAGTCTCAGGTGCTACATGACCACAGCCCACCCAACCCCTCCCAGAGTGTCCCAAGTATTATTCTGTTGCACCCCTGTTCATATTTGGGAGGGGGACACCGTGGACAGCACCACAGCAGTACTCAGAGCAGTGTTCCTGTCTCTGCACTCATTAATCATTCCTGGTGGGCTTAAGGCAGGGGTCTCAAACTCAATTTACCTGGGGGCCGCAGGAGGCAAAGTCAAGATGATCCTTGAGTGCAAAGTCAGTAGTAAGCCTTGAACACTGGGGGGTGTGACCCAAACAACTAAAACAAAACAAAACAAAAAAAGATTCCTTTAGGGCAGGGCCACAAAATGTTGTATGCTGCAAGTTTGAGACCCTTGGCTTAAGGGATCAGATAGGATGCTGGGGAATGGAATCCAGGTCATCCACAAGCAAGGCAAGCACCCTACCCTCTGCACTATCTCTCTGGTTATATTTAAACTATATTTAAAAGTAAATGGGGTTGGGCGGAGAGATAGCATGGAGGTGAGGCATTTGCCTTGCATGCAGAAGGTCAGTGGTTCGAATCCTGGCATCCCATATGGTCCCCTGAGCCTGCCAGGAGCGATTTCTGAGTATAGAGCTAGGAGTAACCCCTGAGCGCTGCCAGGTGTGACCCAAAAACCAAAACCAAAACCAAAAAAAAAAAAAAGTAAATAGGGATGGAGAGGTAGTATATTAAGTATATTAAGTACTTGCCTTGCATAAGGCTGAACTTAGATCCCCAGAAGGTCCCCTAAGCACCACATGGTGTGACCCAAGAACAAAACAAAAAACCTCGAAATGCTGCTGAACAAAATGTCTTCATAATCTTCACTGCATAAATATTTTTCTGCATGATACTTTGTTGAAGATAAATCTCTACCTACAGCCTGTCTTTATTTTGATTTGATACCCAGTTCTTTCAAAATTCCTTTCTGGGGTAAAAGGATTTAATGCTTTGACTTGCGAGATGAAATGTTTTTGAAGACCTGTTTACAGCAGTGAGAGTAAGACCACTGCTACTGGTGTACTGTGCACTCAGAAATGGAGAAGGTAAATTTTGTTGTGTGCGTGATACCATAACCAAAAAAAGTGGTAGTAAGGAAAATGAATTGCTTTCCTTGTGGGTTTTACCTCTTAAATTATAGATATTTTAGTCAGACGTAGTCAGTAGTAAAAAAAAAATAAATTATACTTCTTTTGGAGCTTGTATTCCCAAGCATATCATTAAGAATACTTCAGCTGATTCAGGGGTCCCTCAGAAGGAAATGTTTTCCTTTCTTTTGCAAGTGCAGTAAAGCAAGCGTTAGGGTTTATTATGTTGTCAATGACCGGTTTATTTTTATTTATTTTTTTTTTTCTGGTGCTGTGCTGTGCATTCCGTACACTCTGCTCAGGATAATGTGGTGTCTGCCAATAGTAGTCTGACTAGGGGCTTCCTCTTTCCTCTGGTAGGAGAGAAAGACAATCATCCACCATCCCATCTTCAAATTGTGGCTGAGATTTAATTAGAAAGGAAGGTCCTGGGCCTGGAGAGATAGCACAGCGGCGTTTGCCTTGCAAGCAGCTGATCCAGGACCAAAGGTGGTTGGTTCGAATCTCGGTGTCCCATATGGTCCCCCGTGCCTGCCAGGAGCTATTTCTGAGCAGATAGCCAGTAATAATCCCTGAGCGCCGCCGGGTATGGCCCAAAAACCAAAAAAAAAAAAAAAAAAAGAAAGGAAGGTCCGAATGCCACAATGACAAACTTGAGGTTGGATGGAAATACACCAGTGCTACCCCAGTTATACATGGATTTATCATTTCTTTAGTTCTGATTTTCAGATCAATTTATTTTTGTATATTTGTTATGGCGCCATATCCAGTGATACTCAGAGCTTACTCTTGACTGTGCATACTCTTGCAGGGTTCTCAAGGGGACCACATGTGTTGCCACACATTGAACTGGGATAGGCCACATTCAAGGCTAATGTCTAAATACCTGTATTACCTCTCCAGTTCCTCAACCTTCTTTTTGTTTTTGTGCCACACTCAGCAGTGCTCAGGGCTTACTCCTGGCAGGCTCTGGGGACCATATGGGATGCTGGGGATCAAAATCAGGTTAGCATGTGCAAGGCAAATGCCCTCCTTGCTATCAATCACTCTAGCCTCTCAACCTTTTTTTTTTTTTTTTTTTTTTTGGTTTTTGGGCCACACCCGATAATGCTCAGGGGTTACTCCTGGCTATGCGCTCAGAAGTCGCTCCTGGCTTGGGGGACCATATGGGATGCTGGGGGATTGAACCGCGGTCCATCCTAGGCTAGTGCTGTCAAGGCAGACACCTTACCTCTAGCGCCACCGTGCCGGCCCTTCAACCTTTTTTTAAAAAAGGGGCCAGTCCCCAGTAGTACTGGCTAGAAGGTTCACACCTGGCAGGCTCTAGGGATACCAGGGATTGAACACAGGTCAGCCACATGCAAGGCAAGTGCCCTAGGTTCTATACTACCTCTGACCCAGTACTCAGTAGAAGGAGCTCTCAGATCCACTTTTGGCTGTACTCTGTCCAGTGTTGCAGTTCTTAGGGCCCATCAGGGCTACACTGGGCAGTATTTGAGGTGTCATTGAAGTGAGAGGGGTAGAATTTCGGGATTATCTTTTAGAGACTGAGTATGATTGGATATCTTGCGCCTAGTGACACATTTTCCAGAGCTGCCTTCCGTACAGACCAAACTTGCATATGCTTTATCTCCTGTGTAGAGTGAATGGTCTCCAGGAATTCTGAGAGTATGCTTTGTCCTATTTCTTTTTGATGCCCCAGTTAAACATTGTACAGTATAGCAAGCAAAGCTGAATGGTAACTGTGTAGGCACAGGTCCAAGCTCCGTAGTACTCTTTTTTTTTGGGGGGGGGTCATACTTGGCAGCACTCAGGGGCCACTCATGGCTCTGCGCTCAGAAGTTACTCCTGGTAGGCATTGGGGACCATGTGGGATGCCAGGATTCGAACCACTGTCTGTTCGAATCAGCTGCTTGCAAGGCAAACGCCCTACTGCTGTGTTGTCTCTCTGACCCTCCTTAGTACTCCTTTGGTTTTGAACATCACATACCCAGTGATGCGCAGGGGTCACTCCTGGCTCTGCACTCAAGAATTACTACTAGTGGGGCCGGGTAGGTGGCGCTGGAGGTAAGGTGTCTGCCTTGCAAGCGCTAGCCAAGGAAGGACTGAGGTTCGATCCCCAGGTGTCCCATATGGTCCTCCCAAGCCAGAGGCGATTTCTGAGCATATAGCCAGGAGTAACCCCTGAGCGTCAAACGGGTGTGGCCCAAAAACCAAAAAAAAAAAAAAAAAAAAAGAATTACTACTGGATAATTGTCAGTATGGGTATGCTCAGGGTCCATATGGGATTCCAGGGATTAAACACAGCCCCCACTCCCCAACCCCAGTATGATTTTTATGACCAATTCTATTTATACAAATAAAATAAGCCAGGACCAAAAGTATTATATCAAGTATAAAATATATATTATACATGTAAAATTTATATATAATTATAGATGAACTATTTTATATTTATAAAATATATACATATTACATTTTTGTATTTTTTTTTTTAGTGCCAGGAATCTAACCCAGGTTTTACTTACAAGAGCACTTACAAGGCAAGTGCTCTACTGTTGAGCTATATCCTTGTCTTAGAAAAGATTAAGCATGAGATTCTTTTTACATGGGATTCCAGGCATAGGTTAAGTCACAGAGGGAAAATAACTAGGGCTGGAGGCTGGGAGAATAGGGCGTTACTATCTATCGGGTCAGAGTTACAATTGGGCAAGATGAGAAGTCCTGGAGATGAACAATGGGTGATGGTTTACCAGTTTCAAAATATGGATCAGTGGGTGGGCCATGTAGCTCAGGGTTTAAACCCATGTATTGTGTGCCTTCAACGTGGGTTTGAATCCAACAGGGCAGGGTGGGGGTGGGGAGTATGAGTTTGGTAGGAACATATTCAGCTGTTAAAAGTATTAATAAGCATTGGCAAATATTGGGCCAGAGAGATTATGTAGGTACTTGACTTATATGTAGCTAATCCTGATTCATTCCTCAACATCACATATGGTCCTGCCAACCCAGCACCTCCGGAATACTGACAGCTCACCTCTAGTGAGCAGCAGTGGGTGTGCCCCACTAAAAGAAAAGACAAAATAGGTCAGAATGATAGCACAGCGGGAAGGGTGTGGCCTAAAAAAAGGTAGGGCCCGGAGAGATAGGTTTGCCTTGCAAGCAGCCCATCCAGGACCAAAGGTGGTTGGTTTGAATCCTGTTGTCCCATATGGTCTCCCGTGCCTGCCAGGAGCTATTTCTGAGTAGACAGCCAGGAGTAACCCCTGAGCACCGCCGGGTGTGGCCCAAAAACATAAAAAACAAAACAAAACAAAAAAACAAAAAAAGGTAAAATGGGCCAGAGCAATGTAGAGCCAAAGTATGGCAGTTAGGGTATTTGCCTTGCACATGGCCACCCTGGGTTTAATCCCTAGCACCCCATTTGGTTCCACTGGCTTGCTTGTAGTGATCTTTGAGCTCAGAGCCAGAAATAAATCCTGAGCATTGTCGGTGTGGCCAAGAAAAACCAAAAAACAAACTGGAAAGGAAAATGTTGTTATATCTATTTAACCAGAGTGGTTTTTTTTTTTTTTGGGGGGGGGGGTTTGGACCACACCTGGAGGCACTCAGGGATGACTCCTGGCTATGCACTCAGAAATCACTCCTGGCTTGGGTCACCATATGGGACGCCAGGGATCAAACCGAGGTCCATCCTAGATCAGCTGCATGCAAACAAGCTTTCTATCACTGTGTTATTGCCTCGGCCTCAACCACACTGTTTTTTGTTTTTTTTTTTTTTTTTGTTTTTTTTGTTTTTGTGTGTGTGGTTTTTGGGTCGTACCCGGCAGTGCTCAGGGGTTATTCCTGGCTCCAGGCTCAGAAATTGCTCCTGGCAGGACGCAGGGATTCGAACCCATGACCTCCTGCATGAAAGGCAAACGCCTTACCTCCATGCTGTTTTCCAGCCCCAACCACACTGTTTTTAAAAAAAAAAAAAAAAAAGGGCCCGGAGAGATAGCATAGCGGCGTTTGCCTTGCAAGCAGCCGATCCAGGACCAAAGGTGGTTGGTTCGAATCCCCATGTCCCATATGGTCCCCCAAGCCTGCCAGGAGCTATTTCTAAGCAGACAGCCAGGAGTAACCCCTGAGCACCGCCGGGTGTGGCCCAAAAACCAAAAAAAAAAAAAAAAATATATATATATATATATATATATATATTGCAAGGTGGGGAGTTGGAGAGCAGGGAGCATATTACATACATGTGCACTGCAGGCCCGAGACGAGTTGGCTACTAAGCAGGACAGGCAGCAGTGGCAAATCTTGTCCTCAGCAGGCTGCATGTGACAATGGGTCTTAATTTGGGGACCCCTGAGTTAGTGTCTACCAGGCTCTATCTTAGGACCTGGGCATAATAAAGTAGAAAATCTATAGGGGGACAAAAAAGTAAGTAATCAAAGTTTAGGGTCAGGACTGGTATATGAAGTAATGCATAAAGTAAGGGAAGATAGTGCTAAGGAGGTGTCACTGATCAGTGAAAACCTCTCGAGCAAGTTGAAATCTGAACTACTAGCTGCAGACCAGATGAAGAACAAGAGGGAAGTTTGTGTACAGAAAGATTATGGGTAGGATTGAACACTTCATTTGTTTAGCAAAGAAGCATAAGAAGAGGGGCTGGTCGGAAGTGGTGTGAGAGGTGGGCAAAGTCGAGGGCAGGGAACACTGTACAGTGCAGGGCAACGCCTTATGTGGATTAGCTTGTTTAACCTGCACCACCCTGTCAGATGAATGCATTTCACCTCATATGCCACGGTGAGGTCCAGAGCGGTTAGGGAACATGTTCTCATTCACAGAGTGAGCAAGCAGTGGGGCAGGACATGTCAGAACAAGCGAGTTAAGCATGGTTTCCCCTGCCCCCCACCCCCAGGTGTCTGGATTTCATAGGAGATTCTCCTGACTGATGATGTACGTTGGGAGTCATTAAATTAGATGGCATTTTATTAAATGGAACTGGTAAGGTGAGAGGAGAGCTCAGAAGATAAGAGGGTCATGTTCTAGGACCAGTAATGTGGCAAGAGATGAAGAGAGAAGATGAAAAAAGAGACCTGACAAGGTGTCCCAGTGATTTCTGCATTGGACTGCTCACTGTCTAAGGACAAGCGTACTAGTTTAGAATCAGCACTGATAGGAATCCAACCAAGTCAATTGTGAAATAGCTATGTGGTGGGTGGAGAAAAGTACAGCAGGTCATGAATGCACTTACCTGGCATGTAGTGGCACAAGTTCTAGTCCCAGCACCACTTATAGTATTTATGCACCACCAGAAGTGATCTCTGAGCATAGAGCTAGGAGTAAACTCTGAACACTGATTGCTGTGCCCTCCAAAACCCCAGAAAACACAGATAGCGATAACACAGAGTTTAAAGCACTTGCCTTTCATGCAGCCGTCTCAGATTGATTCCTTCTGACCTCATATAATTCCCTGAGCACTGTCTGATATGGCCAAACATCAAAATAAAAGCAAAGTAACCCTCCCATTAAAAAATAAAATATTGGGGCCGGGCGGTGGCGCTGGAGGTAAGGTGCCTGTCTTGCCTGCGCTAGCCTAGGACGGACCGTGGTTCGATCCCCCGGCGTCCCATATGGTCCCCCAAGAAGCCAGGAGCAACTTCTGAGCGCATAGCCAGGAGTAACCCCTGAGCGTCACAGGGTGTGGCCCAAAAACCAGAAAAAAAAATAAAAATAAAAATAAAATATTCTGGGGCCGGGCGGTGGCGCTAGAGGTAAGGTGCCTGCCTTGCCTGCACTAGCCTTGGACGGACCGTGGTTCGATCCCCTGGTGTCCCATATGGTCCTCCAAGCCAGGAGCGACTTCTGAGCGCATAGCCAGGAGTAACCCCTGAGCAATACCGGGTGTGGCCCAAAAACCAAACCAAAAAAAAAAAAAAAAAAATTCCCCAGGTACTTTCATATTCTGATATATGCCTTTCTAAAAAAGTTGTATTTTTCTTTTTTTTTTTTTTTTTTTTTTGTGGTTTTTGGGTCACACCCGGCAGTGCTCAGGGTTACTCCTGGCTCCATGCTCAGAAATTGCTCCTGGCAGGCACGGGGGACCATATGGGACGCTGGGATTCGAACCGATGACCTCTTGCATGAAAGGCAAACGCCTTACCTCCATGCTATCTCTCCAGCCCCAAAAAAAGTTGTATTTTTCTAAAAAGAAATTTTTTTAGGGGCCAAAGCAATAGTACAGCAGATAGGGTGTTTTTGCCTTGCATGTTCCAACCCAGGTTCTATCCCCAGCATCCCATAAGGTCCCCTGATCCTGCTAGGAGTAATTTCTGTGCACAAGGCCAGGACTAAACCTCTGATTTCCTCCAGATGTGGCCCCTAAAGGAAAACAAAAATTACTTTTAGTGCATTCACCCTTTGGGAAGAGGCAGAGTGATGAATACTTCTTAGATACTTCTCCATATTCTCTTGCTTTTATATCTATATCACTTCAAGAATGCTACCCATCTCCTGAGAATTTTTTTTTTAAACTTTATTGGACTGGAGAGATAGCATGGAGGTAGGGCATTTGCCTTGCATGCAGAAGGATAGTGGTTTGAATCCCGGCATCCCATATGGTCCCCTGAGCCTGCCAGGAGCAATTTCTGAGTGTAAAGCCAGGAGTAACCCCTGAGCGCTGCCAGGTATGACCCAAAAACCAGAAAAACAAACAAACAAAAAATCACTTGATTTCTTGACTGATCGATTAATTGCTTTTCGGGCCATACCTGGCGGCGCTCAGGGAGGACCTTACGGGATGCTGAAGATCAAACCAGGGCCCATCCCGGGTTGGCTGCACTCAAGGCAAATGTCCTGCTATTACTCTGGCCCCCTCTTAACATTTTAACTTCAAACTGAAGTTTGTTACCTTTAGAACTTCCAAGTGCTAGACAATATTTTAAATTTGGCACAAATTTGCAAAAAAACTCACTTTCCCAAAGCACTACAGTGCCCAAGAAATCCTCTTGCTGGCTCCCCCTGGGTGTTGCACAGTGACCTAATATACATCCAGGGTTGAAAAATGGTTTTCAGTCTTGGATAAGAAAATCTGGTTTCTCATTTTTTCTTGGGGGGTGGAGTGGGAGTGTATTAGAGTTCTGGGTTTGGGCCACTCCTAGTGATGCTCAGGAGACCGTAAGTGTTGGCAGGGATTAAACTGGAGTTAGCCATGTGCAAAGCAAATATCTTAACTTCAATACTATCTCTCTGGCCTCTTTGCTTTCTCCTTTAACACATGTACTCATTTGGGGCCAGGGAGATAGCTCAAACTGAGCTCATACTTTGCATGTAGGAGATCTATGTTCAATTCTGGCGCACTTCTGGGTCTGCTTTCCCCCAAAAACAGCAACAAAAATACATTAGCTGATTGGAACAGAGAGGGGCCATATTTTATCTAGGTTAGATGCCATCAGTGGGGTAGTAACATTAGGGCCAGGCTTGGCACACACTCCTATGGCACCTGGTGTTGAGCAGAAAAGTCCCAGCATAGAGCCTGGAAAAAGAGCTTTTATTTCGGTATGCAAAAGAACCCCAGTAAATAAAAACTCAAAAAAAAAAGAGATGCCATTAATGTGAAGTTGTATCCTAGTTTCTCCACCAACTTACTCTCTCTGTAATTGACTTTTTAGCAATGACTGTTGAGTCATACTTTGTAATGGTCGCCACACTTCTGGTGCTTGCCAGGCACCACCCATCATGTTGCTCAGCACTGGTCACACATATTTTAGTTGGGGTACTTACATAAGTGCTTACTGGGGTTGTATTCCTTTAGTTATGCTTATGAGTAGTTGCTGCCTTGCTCATACACACCTGATTGCAACACAGCTGGAAGTTGCTTGCCTGACCCAAATGACAGAACTATGCTCAATGTATGTGGCAGCACCAGCCTTGTCTGGCAATGCAGACACCCATAGCCACTGGCACTGCACAGTGGTAAATGTTCCAGTGCTTTTGAAAGCTCTTCGGGGACCTGGAAGACAGCACAAAGAACCTGTGGCCATGCTTTGTATGCAGAGTTTAATCCCCTGCATCACAGGTGTTGAAACACTCTTTTTACCTAAAACAAAGGCGTTCCCCAGCTTCCTTGGTCCTTTTCACCAATCCCTTTCAATACCTTTGACTAGTAAAAGTCCACCTAGACTAGATTAGCTGATAATTCTCCCTGTCTGATTGGATTTGAGCTGGTCAATAAAGGGAGCTTGGGGCCAGAGCAGTGGTGCACGTGGTAGGGTGTTTGCTGTGCATGTGGCTGACCCAGGACAGATTGCAGTTTGAGTCCCCCAGCAAGCCAGGAGCCATTTCTGAGTGCATAGCCAGGAGTAACCCCTGAGCGTCACCGGGTGTGGTAAAAAAAGGAAAAAAAAAAGAGAAAGAGGTTTTTTGTTTTTTTTTTTTTTGGTTTTTGGGTCACACCAGGCAGTGCTCAGGGGTTATTCCTGGCTCCAGGCTCAGAAATTGCTCCTGGCAGGCACGGGGGACCATATGGGACGCCGGGATTCGAACCGATGACCTCCTGCATGAAAGGCAAACGCTTTACCTCCATGCTATCTCTCCAGCCCCGAGAAAGAGGTTTTGATTTGGCTGGCCAAGAGACCACAAGGCTAGAAATCACCCGATTCCATGCTTTTCTCCCTCATGACTGTCTTTGTTTATAACAGGGTATTCCTGCACTGCCCACATTACCCCTGGACTCTGAGCTCTGCTTAGAAGGTTTCCTGTCCCCTCCTCACATAAAAGTTTCTCAAAGGATTGGGGCTGGGATTCAGTGGTAGACCACATAACTCACATGGATGAGACTGGTTCTACCCCTAGCACTGCAAAAATCGTAATAATGAAGATGACAATAATAAAATTAAAAGACACAAGTCTATCAAGTTATAGTTAAATGCTCTTAGAAAAACTGTTAAATATGGTGACTTTTCCATTTCATGGTTTTTGTTTGTTTTTGTTTTGTTTTCGGGTCATACCCGGCAGCGCTCAGGGGTTGGTTACTCCTGACTCTACACTCAGAAATTGCTCCTGGCAGGCTTGGGGGACCATATGGGATGCTGGGATTTGAACATTCAAACCACTGTCCTTCTGCATGCAAGGCTAATGCCCTTCTGCCATGCTATCTCTCTGGCCCCTCCATTTCATGTTTAATGCTTCTTGAGAACTATAGAGCACTATCTTGCCAGTAATTCTTGTTTTTCCTTCCTAGTTGCTTTTCGACTCTATGATTTGGATAAAGATGACAAGATCTCCCGTGATGAGCTGTTACAGGTATGTGGGAGCACGCTCATGTAAGTGGATGGCATTTGCCAGAGTGATAGTACAGAAGGTAGAACATTTGCCTTACATACAGTAGATCCGGGTTCAATTTCTGGCATCCCAGATGTTCCCCTGAGCCCACCAGAAATGATTCCTGAGTACAAAGCCAGAAGTAACCCCTGAGCACTTCTGGGTGAGACCCTAAAACAAAAACAACAGGGCCCGGAGAGATAGCACAGCGGTGTTTGCCTTGCAAGCAACCGATCCAGGACCTAAGATGGTTGGTTCGAATCCCGGCATCCCATCTGGTCCCCCGTGCCTGCTAGGAGCTATTTCTGAGCAGACAGCCAGGAGTAACCCCTGAGCACCGATGGGTGCGGCCCAAAAACCAAAAAAAAAAAAAAAAAACACAAGTGGATAGTATTTGTGGGCCCTGTCTGAGAGTTCTTTGGGAGGCAGGAATTGTTATCCTTCAGGAAGCATTTATTTAACATTTGTTGTATGCACTGTCCTATACTAGATAAATGCAAAGCAGGTGCTCTGGGGAGCTTGACTTCTCCATTGACTTACTTCCTTCTCACAGTCAGAAGTGGATTTCAGGTGTCTGCCTTGCAAGCGCTAGCCAAGGATCAGGACCACGGTTCGATCCCCGGTGTCCCATATGGTCCCCCCAAGCCAGGGGCAATTTCTGAGCGCTTAGCCAGGAATAACCCCTGAGCACCAAATGGGTGTGGCCCGAAAAAAACAAAAAAACAGAAGTGGATTTCACAGCTAGCCACATGGTTTCTTTACTTTTATTTTCCCTTCCCTTGTCTTTGGAGATTACAGTATTGTAGGAGTTGCATACTTGGTTGTAGTATTGCCAGCAGTGACATTTGTGTTACTACAGATCACAACAGAGAGAACTGGGGAGAGAACTGTCAGCATCATGCATACAGATACCCCAATGCCAAGCTACTCCTCGGGCCTGAAGTCTGGTTTTGATATAATAGTTAAGTTATTGTCATACTACTTGTTGGCAACTAGGTCAGTTCTAATAGCACTGAGATAACTTGCATAAATTGCTCCTGAATTTTATCTAATTTAGGAACTACTACTATGCCCATGAGCTCTGAGCTCCCTGCTCCTCATACTTTGTTGCTCTAATGGGCACTTTCTGATCCAGAAGTAGAAAAGGCCTGGTACTCCGCATATTAGATTGGGCTGCCTCTTCTATGCCCCTTTCCTAAATACACACTTATGATGAGAGAACATTATTTTTATATTTTTGTGTGTTTTTGTGTGTGTGTTTGAGCGCCTTCTTGTGTGTGTGATCATGTCACATGGGATAGTGTTCAGGAACCACTCTTGATTTATTGTTCAAGGTCATTCCCAGAAATGTTTGGGAGGGGGGGACCATGATTGTTGGAGATTAAACTCTGGCCTGCTATATGTAAAGTACATGTTCCAGCCCTTTGAACACCCCTGGGTTTGGCCAAAAGCATTAATGAAACAAATAAAATGAAGTATTTATGATTGGTAAGGACCCCATTCAGTTAACATATTCTGATATTTGCATAGTAGGGATTTTCTATTTAAGATGTACCTAAGGGGCCGGAGAGATAGCACAGCGGTAGGCATTTGCCTTGCATTTGGCAGACCTGGGAGGAACCCGGTTCGGTTCCTGGCATCCCATGTGGTCTCCTGGCCTGCCAGGATTGATTTCTGAGTGTAGAGCCATGAGTCACATGTCACCCCTGAGTGCCATCAGGTGTGGCCTAAAAACCAATCAATCAATAAAGTTTTGTTTTTTAGCCACAGCTGGTGATGCTCAGGGGTTACTCCTGGCTATATGCTCAGAAATCGCTCCTGGCTTGGGGGACCATATGAGATGCTGGGGGATTGAACCTAGGGATCTGTCTTAAACTAGCGCATGCAAGCAGACACCTTACTCCCTTCACCACTGCTCTGGCCCCTAAATAAATAAAGTTAAAAAAAATAGTAAGATGTACCTAAAAGATAAGTGATTTCTACTCTTTTTTTTTTTTTGGTTTTTGGGTCACATCCAGCGGTGCTCAGGGGTTACTCCTGGCTGTCTGCTCAGAAATAGCTCCTGGCAGGCACGGGGGACCATATGGGACATCGGGATTCGAACCAACCACCTTTGGTCCTGGATCGGCTGCTTGCAAGGCAAACACCGCTGTGCTATCTCTCCGGGCCCTGATTTCTACTCTTCTTTTTTTTTTTTTTTCTTTTTTTGGGCCACACCCGGTGGTGCTCAGGGCTTACTCCTGGCTGTCTGCTCAGAAATAGCTCCTGGTAGACACGGGGGACCATATGGGACACCAGGATTCGAACCAACCACCTTTGGTCCTGGATTGGCTGCTTGCAAGGCAAACGCCACTGTGCTATCTCTCCGGGCCTGATTTCTACTCTTCTGAAGTAAATCTGAACTCATTCCATGTGTTAAAAAGATGGCTCACTGGGGCCGGAGCAATATATTGCACAGTGGTTGGGCGTTTGCCTTGCACGTGGCTGATCCTGGACAGATATCTGTTCTGTCCCCTGAGGGTCACTGGATGTGACCCAAAAACCACAAAAATAAATAAATAAAAAGATGGCACAGGCCCGGAGCAATAGCACAGCAGCAGGGTGTTTGCTTTGCATGCGGCCAACCCAAGACAGACCTGGGTTTGTTTCCTGGCACTCCATATGGTCCCCTAAGCCTGCCAGGAGTGATTTATGAGCGCAGAGCCAGAATTTCTTTTTTCTTTTTTCTTTTTCTTTTCTTTTTTGCTTTTTGGGCCACACCCGGTAATGCTCAGGGATTACTCCTGGCTATGTGCTCAGAAATCGCTCCTGGCTTGGGGGACCATATGAAACGCCAAGGATCAAACCTCAGTCCATCCTAGGCTAGCGCATGCAAGGCAAATGCCCTACCGCTTGTGCCACCGCTCCAGCCCCTGATATTCTACTTTTTTTTTTTTTTTTGTGGTTTTTGGGTCACACCCAGCAGTACTCAGGGGTTTTTCTTGGTTCCGTGCTCAGAAATTGCTCCTGGCAGGCATGGGGGACTATATGGGACACTAGGATTCGAACCGATGACCTTCTGCATGAAAGGTAAACACCTTACTTTCATGCTATCTCTCCGGCCCCTGATATTCTACTCTTATTCCATTGATCTGAGGATCTACTTTTATTCCACTACCATTGTTTTAATTATTACCACTTTGTAATACAGTTTTAACTTGGGGAAGGTGATGTCTTCTCCAATTAAAGTATTGCTCTAGCTATTTGGAGGAGTTATTATTCCATATGAATTTCAGAGTGTTCTATTTCTTTTAAAAATGTGCATGTCCATATAGGGATTGCATTAAATATATGCAATGCTTTGGGGGAATATTGCCATTTTGGGAGGAGTATTAATTCTTCCAATCCATGAACAAATGATGTGTTTGCATCTCCTTTTGTCATCTTTTCTTGAAGTAGTGTTTTGTAGTTTTCCTTGTATAGGTCTTTCATCTCTTTAGTGTAGCAGGACAGCCCCTGAAGAGGTTGACTGATGGAGGGATGGAGAATGAGGCCCTTTTCTTCCAGCTCGGAGCACGTGTCTGCCACCCTGTCTAGCCCACGGTTCTGAGGTGAAACGGCGGGTAAACAGCTCGCAGACAATCAGGCTCGTGGAAATATTTGCTTTATTCGGATGGACAAAACTGAAGTCCAAAGACTCCGATTCAGTTCCATCCAGCCAAAGCCCCTCGCCTTCCACAGACCCTTGCTCTTATAGTCCAGAGTCAGGTCCCACCCAATGGTGGGATCAGATACCAACCAATGGTGGAAGCAGAATCAGGTCCTACCCTGGGGTGGGGGCAGAATGCCAGGTCACACCCTAGGGTAGGGCACAATCACCTAATCAGATTAGGGTGAGCAACATAGTAATCCCCCAAAATATTTACATACACAACAATTCCCCCTTTTGTTTTTAGTAAACAAACAATATTGTCTACAATTATTAAAAGAAAAATTAGTCAATAATAAAAGAGCGGCTGTTTGCATAAGCGCATCACAGGAAAATGTAAAGAAAAACTTTTAACCTAAGCACAGGGTGTCTAAAACCAGAAACATGTATCAAGGAATCAACTACAAGCTCCTGAGAAGATAAATCTAAGACGTACATAGATCTTTCGAAGAGACACCAGAAAGGTTGTGTAGTAGGCAAGAAGAAGCACCTTTTCTTTATTTGTTGTTGTTGTAGGTGGTGGTGGTGGTCGTTTTTGGGTCACACCTGGCAGTGCTCAGGAGTTACTCCTGACTCCACGTTCAGAAATCGCTTCTGGCAGATACCGGCATTTGAACCAATGACCTTCTGCATGAAAGGCCAACGCCTCGCCTCCATGCTATTTCTCCAGCTCCATTTTTATTCAAGTTCAGGTAGACCAGAAAGCCCATCTTTGAGGGCATTGAACTAGGCCTTTATTTCGGAAGAAGTGGCACATACACCCTCTGCACAGTGGGGAGCCACTGCAATGATGATCAATAGATATCTGAACTTAGTCCAAGTTCTTAATCCGGTCTGAAGTACATAAGATGTCTGAAATTGATGTCGACTATTTATAGATGGGAGCTTAAGTCACAAACCAAAACAAAATGTTTAAGGCAGAGACCCTCCCTGTGTAAATAAACAACTTGAGGGCCCATCCAAAATGGATGGAACCTTTATAAACCTAGTATTTTGCCTATGATGCGCCCACGCAAAAAACCCTGAGAACAGACAAAAATATTATTTGGGAAATTATAGACAATAGTATATAACTCACAAACCTAAAGTTAAGAAAGCAAAACCTTAATGTAATACAACATCGATTCCTAATATTAAAAACTAAAATAGAAAAACATTAATTACGATAGTCAAAAGAAGCGTAGTACCAAACATAACTTCAAAGGATTACAGTTATAGGAAAAACAACAGATGTAATTTCTACAGAGTTCAATACCAATGTGTAAATATGAGGGGTCTGGGACTCCAAAAAGACCGGCAGAAGACACTTGATGGGTCTGGAAAAGCCGGTTGAAGCCTTGTACAGGAGATAACATCAAGCTGAATGAAGAAGGAAGGCCAGTACAGTCATCCATGTGTTGGGGCATCCCCAAGCGTTACATCATTACATCATAAGTTGGTTGGGCTTCTGTATTTCCTTTGGGATTGGTGCAATCTTGGGGTAGCCATTGTAGAAACGGTTAACAATAGCATTTTGTATGTGGATGGAAAACCAGAAATTCAGACAGCACAGTTTAACTGGGATCCAGAGACTGTGGGTCTTGTCCATGGATCTTTTCTCTGGTGTTACATTGTGACACAAATCCCAGGTGGCTTCATTTCCAACAAGTTTGCAGCATATATGGTGTAAAACTCCAACAGTCATGGATTTCTTCTTCCCGCCGAGATCAGGAAGCTTGTAGTTGTGGGTGAAGGAGATGGGTTGCACATGTGAAATCCTGAAAATTAAAATGTTAAGGACTAGGAAGAGAGAAGGAAGGATAAGGAAGACTAATTTGGGGAAGATAAAGTTAGGAAAAAGGAAACTATATACAAAATATGCAGAGGGCCCGGAGAGATAGCACAGCGGTGTTTGCCTTGCAAGCAGCCGATCCAGGACCAAAGGTGGTTGGTTCGAATCCCGGTGTCCCATATGGTCCCCCGTGCCTGCCAGGAGCTATTTCTGAGCAGTTAGCCAGGAGTAACCCCTGAGCACCGCCGGGTGTGGCCCAAAAACCAAAAAAAAAAAAAAAAAAAAAAAAAAAAAAACAAAATATGCAGAACAGACAGACACTAAACAAGACATACATACACAGACTTTACAAAAAATATGGCCATAACTCTCACTCATACTAAAAAATATTTGTTGGAAAGGATCCAAAATAGAGCAAAAGAAAAGAGAATTCAGCTGAATTAATTAAAAGCTCCTTAAAATGTAATAGCCGGCAATTGTTTAGATAAATCATTTCAAATTCACAAAAAAAATTTTTTTTTTTATGGTTTTGCCTAGCAGATCTGAAAGAGAATTTCATGCATAATACAAACATGGACAACTCTACTATACGTGTATATTAGTATATATACAAAGTTATTGTATAACAGTAACTTTATGATAATCAATCATAGGCAAGAAGCACTGTGAAGAAAGTCCACCTAAAATTATCATTATGTAAGCGTCTTAAAACCTAAATTGAGGGAAATAAAGCAATGATGTTAAAATAAAAAGAGTGAAAGTTGTTAAATGAGTATACCTAGAAAGAAAAACAACATTAATATGATGAGAAATTTCTCTTTCAGGTGAACCTTGACTAAATTAATTTGTAAAATTTCATGATTAACTGAGACCTAGAGCAATAATGAAATTAAGACATAAATCCATCCTACAAGGAAACACATTGGGGATTCATGATTTTCAATCTATATTCATTGATCATGCCTGTGGAAAGAATCCTAGAGCATTAATAGCAACTGATAAGGAAGTAAAATGATTATCTGGTGTTCATTGTAGATCTCTAAGAAGTATAAAACAGTATGTATGCTGCTGTGGATTTCACCAATGTATTAGGGACTTTTTTGATCTTCTTGTCATCAAAATTGATCCAGTGTTGTTTTGCAGCAATTTTACAGTATGAAGTACAGTGTCCATAGTGAACTTTACCATAATGGTTTGACACCGATGATAAGTTGTATTTCTTAATCTTGCTTTTATTCTCTGAAGTGAATTCCTCTAAATTGAGGTCTTCTAAAGGAAAATCTACATAAGTATGCAATTTTTTTATTTGTTTGCCATCAAAAGCAAAACGTTTCAAGTGTATTATAAGTACTGGTGGCAGTTTCCATAAGTACGTTTTCTTTGAAAAATCCCTTCTATTTTTGCAACTGTTGCACAGAACTTTGTTGTCATTTCTTAATTCTTCTTCTTTAAAAAATTCAGAGAGGCATTCCTGTAATGTACATTTATCTGTAGATGTAACAGCCAAAGACAAATGAACAAATGTCTCATAAACTTCAGACTTTTGGTGGCAAGTGAGACACTGGAGTATAGATTTGAATTGTCCTTGAAAGAGATCATAAATAATAGATTTATGAGCCTTTTGGTGTTCTGGACTAAATTGTTCATAATTTTCATTTCCCATGAGATGTGTAGTTTTGTCTGTCATTAGATTTACAGTAAGCAAGTCCTGATGTAATCCCTCTATTAGGAACATCAGTAGTTCGTGAGGATCCTGCTGATTGTGTCCAGCAAACTGGTCATTAAGTAAACCAATTGTTACTTTGAAGCTTTCAGGGTTAATATATCTATGAAATCCATTTCCCATGGTTTTGATGAGCCGACCAAATTCTTCGGCTAATTTACCTTCATGCCCCATCGGATTTTTCTTGTTAATATCCTTTTTATAATGATCTTTATAAAAATACTGAGTTAAGTCTGAAATATTATACAAGCATTGCAATATTGAGTTCATGTAGCAAGAGTTTCCTATATTTTGGAGCCCAGTTAAGACAGGTTCCTGTCTTTCCTTTTGCATCTCGGAGTGTAAGGGTTTATCACTACCATCAGTCTCACTCATTGTATGGTGTGTGACAGCTAAATCGTTCCCTGCCCCAGAGACCTTAGTAATATTACTGCTGTTAGTGTCTGAAGTATTCTGTTTTTTCTCTGAAGGGGAGTTTGTAGTCTGAACCTGATCATTTGTGCTAGCCCGATTTCTAACAAGACGTAATGGAACCCAAAATTTTTTGGGAGGGTCATCATTTATAGAAACATAGGCATAACCCCTTCCTCTTAGGAGAAGATAGCCAGCTATCCATTTTTCATCCTCCTCACCTAATCAGATTAGGGTGAGCAACATAGTAATCCCCCAAAATATTTACATACACAACATTTAGTTAAATTGATTCCGAGGTATTTATAAGGCACTATTGTGAATGGAATTTTTGCTAATATCTTTCTCTTTCATTATATGCATTTAGAAAAACCATGGACTTTTGCATATTAATCCTGTAGCCTGACACTTTATTAGGAGGTTTTTTTTTTTTTTTTTTTTGTGGTTTTTGGGTCACACCCGGCAGTGCTCAGGGGTTATTTCTGGCTCCAGGCTCAGAAATTGCTCCTGGCAGGCACAGTGGACCATATGGGGCACTGGGATTCGAACTGATGACCTCCTGCATGAAAGGCAAACACCTTACATCCATGCTATCTCTCCGGCCCCTATTAGGAGTTTTTTGTAGTATCTTTAGGTTGGTTATTTTTTTGGTTTTTGGGTCACACCTGGCTCTATGCTCAGAAATCACTCATGGCAGGTTCAGGGGATCATATGGGATGCCTGGATTCGAACCACTGTCCTTCAGCTTCTAAGGCAAATGCCCTACTGCTGCACTATCTCTCCAGCCCCAAGGGTTTTCTAAATAGTATATCATCCACAAATAGTGAGAGACTTCTTCCTTAGGGACAGGGGGGTGTCACATGATAAAGGCAAAGGAGGGGTCAGAGAGAGAGCATGGAGGTAGAGCTTTGCCTTGCATGCAGAAGGACGGTGGTTCGAATCCCAGCATCCCATATGGTCCCCCGTGCCTGCCAGGAGCAATTTCTGAGAGGAGAGCCAGGAGTAACCCCTGAGTGCTGCCGGGTGTGACCCAAAACCAAAACCAAAACCAAACAAAACAAAAACAAAAAAAGCAAAGGAGAAAAACTCTTAAGTCCTGGGGCCGGAGAGATAGCATGGAGGTAAGACGTTTGCCTTTCATGCAGAATATCATCGTTTCGAATTCCGGCGTCCCATATGGTCCCCCGTGCCTGCCAGGGAACAATCTGTGAGCATGAAGCCAGGAGTAACCCCTGAGCACTGCCGGGTGTGACCCAAACCCCACAAAAATAAATAAATAAATAAATAAATAAATAAATAAATAAATAAATAAATAAATAAATAAATAAATAAACTGTAAGTCCCATTTGCTAATCATTTCTGTTTGGAACTTTAAGTGACACATGGGAAAGGTAGGAAGAGCACTGACCTAGAGATTGGGCTGACCCCACGTCCTGCCTATATCCCTTAATGAATTGTTAGTTCCTCCTGTCCTCAGGTGCGTCCGGTTTTGGTTTGGGGGGTCTACCTATGCTTGGGGCTTACTCCTGGTGATTGCTTCTGGTGGTACTTGGGGACCGCATATGATGTTGGTGTAAATTTCACTTGCACTGGCTCTTGCAAGGCAAGCATCCTCCCCTCTGTATTAACTCTCAGGCTCCTATATGTAGTCTTGGGTTTTTTTTAGGGGGTCAGGGTGGGCCACACCCAGCGGTGCTCAGGGATTACTCCTGCCTCTACACTCATAAATTGTTCCTGGCAGGCTCAGGAGACCATATGGGATGCCAGGAACCGAACCCATGTTGATCCTGGGTCAGCTGTGTGCAAGGCAAATGCCCTGCCGCTGTGCTATTGCTTCTGGGGCCTCTCCCCCTACACCCCATCTTCAGTCTTACTAAAAGTTTCCTCATGCAAGCTTAATAAAAGTCCTGGCTCTTGGTGCCACAGGTGCTACGCATGATGGTTGGAGTGAATATCTCAGACGAGCAGCTGGGCAGCATTGCAGACAGGACCATCCAGGAGGCTGACCAGGACGGAGACAGTGCCATATCATTCACAGAATTTGTTAAGGTAAGTGAGCCCATTATAACAATTTAATTCTGCACAGGAGTGGGAGAAAAGCATTCATAAACATGAGGACATCATCTCTTCTTGTGCAACATTTATAACTGCAATTGGCCTTTTTTTTCCAGGTTTTGGAGAAGGTGGATGTAGAACAGAAAATGAGCATCCGATTTCTTCACTAAAGGGCAGAGAGCAAACTGTTCCTTGCTTTCTAGTATTTAAGAACTGGAATTGAAGCATCCTCCTGTCCACCAGCCCTACATCCGCTTCCACGGCCCTCTGCCCCTGAAGTACTATTACTGTTGCATGACAACCCCAAATACGTTGCATCAACACACACCTGCCTTTGGTGTCTAAACAGGGCATTACAGAATGGTACACAGTTTCTTTCTGATCCTCTTATTTGCCGGTGATCTCCAATTAAACATCTCCCCCTGTTCGGCTGCTGAATGCCACGTATACATCCAGTCTGAGAAAGTGAGCAAGGGACTCCTGTCAAGAATCTGCCAGCAAAGTTCTCTCCTTGGCCATTGGCCACCGGAGCCAGCAAGCTTTCCCTCCAGGCTGGCTGCTTTCTCCATCCTGTGCTCCCAACTTCTGCCAGCCAGGTCTCCCTCAGACTCCCTGCTTTGTGTCAAGCCTCAGTCCCCCATCTGTTCTGCATGGCACCCCAAACTCTGCTGGTAAATAGTTCTGTGGTTTGGCCATTTTTATCTACCTTAAAGTGAATCTCCGGGATGTTGCTTCTACAGAGGAACCACACTTTTCTCAGAATTGTGTGACCTGCTCTGTGCACTCTGCTGTCTTGTGAAGTATGTTTGGGGAAGGTTCTTGAGAGGTGGTGGCCATGATGAAACTCATGTGGAGCCTCTAGGCGGCTTGTCCAGGTTGCTCTCCCTCTGACCTCTGATTCCCAGAAGTCTAATCTTATGGCTCCTCCTGTTAGTCCCTTAGCATGGTGGTGGCTTCAGAAACACATTTGCCTGCAGCATGGCTTATTTTGGGAACACCATAACACCAGAATGGCTATGGTGACCATATGCTTGGGGACTTTCACACAGCTATTTGTGCAAAGAGGCTGAGTACCCCAAACACCTCCTATATTCCCACCTCTACAGCATGGTTTATGCCTCAGTATTATGTACCCTGGAATATTTTTCACTTCACCTTCCAATAGAAAGATTAGTGTTATGGAAGTGCCTCATTTATCCCAATCCAAGAGATTTAAAGATTGTCCTCAGTATCTTGAAGCTTTGCACAAAATTCTCTATTAATTGATATTTGGCAAATATTAATATTATGCTGGAAGCCATAGTCAGCTCCTAATACAGGTACAAAGTGTTGAATGTATCAGATCATTAGCCACCTGCTAACACTGACCTCGTAGCTCCTCTTATAGATCTTTGCTTATCCCTTATAAACACGAGGTCTGGCGCTGGTAGAACAAACTTAGAAGGCATTAAAGGCCTTTGCATGAGCCAGAGCCGTTTCTTTGTCTATGTCAGCTAGTATTGACCTCACTGAATCAGGCTGCTGTCATCTTAATTGTCTGTCTGTCTGTCTGAGTCTCCTCATCATGTATCTCGCCGGGACTGGCTCTCTCTGATTCATTGCTTGCTTGCTTGCTTGCCTCCTTGCTTTGGAAGGCTCTACCAGACTGTGTATGCACCATAGTTCAGGATAGGGGTTGCTGAAGCAAACTAACCCAAGATAGAGAAGAGTGGGGTCAGGAGTAGCCAGGCTGGAGGACTCCAGTAGAAATGACTGAGGAATTCTTGACGAAGTATTAGTCTGACTTTGTAATCAAGTGATGTAATATAGGAATTTTATGAAAGGGAAGAATGACACTGATCTATTAGGTACTTCAGAGGCTCCTTGACTTAAAAGTCCTGAAGATTATGGATTTTTCCTTTTTGGCTGTATATCAAACCATTTTAATCCACAGTTGTGCCTTATTGTTCCATTAAAATTGTATTCTTCAGTCCATCAATAAATATTTGTGGTTAAAACAAAATAACTTGGTTGACTTTGTGAGTTTCATATAATAAGCCAAAAAGATATTAATGGTCAAGCATATGCCTAGTGTCTGTGAGGCCCTGTATTCAATCCCTGGTACTGAATGCCATTCACTTCCCTGGTGACCCTTCCATAGCTAACCATAACAACAAACAAATTAAATGACTCTCCTTTACCTTCAGTGTGCTTTTTAGAATTCTTTTGCTTGGGGGACATACCCGGCAATGCTCAGGGATTACTCCTGGCTCTGCATTCAGAGATCATTTTTGGTGGGGCCCTTGGGGGTCAATATTGGATGTCAGGTATTTAACCAGGTTAACTATGGTTGCAGGTCAAAGCAAATACCCTATCAACAGTTGGCCCTAGAATACTCCCCCCCCCCCCCCCCAATACTTTTTATATCACCAATTTTTTTCAATTGATTTTTGTTTTTGTTTTGGGGCCACACCTGGTGGCGCTAAGGAGTTACTTTGCTGGCTCTGTACTCAGAAATCACTCCTGCAGGCTCAGGGGATCATATGGGATGCTAGGAATCGAACCCGGGACCATCCCAGGTTGGCCACATGCAAGGCAAATACCCTGCCACTGTGCTCTCTCTCCAGCACCCTCAAATTGATTTTAGAAACATGTCACAAGTAGAAAATAGAGATGTGGCTCGGTAGTGAAGCATTTGCTTGTATGTGTGAGGCTCTGGATTCAATTCCTGGCATCTCAAAATCAAGTAAACACTATTAGAATATGTGTTAACTGTGGTATAGATCAAGTTTTTACTAGAGATAAAGACAGGTTTTACAAGTTATATTTCTTAAGGTATAGGAAAGACAAATGGACTTTTCATTCTATACCCCAAATACTGAGCAGAATGAAAGTGAAATCAGGACTTTTATGTTCTCTGAATGCAGGATACTTTGAGCTTTGAGTCAACAGGCAATTTAAATTGATGACTGGTATTTGTTGATTTACATCTGTTTAACCTCTTCTTGAATAGAAACTGCAATTTGAAGATTTTCTTTGTCATTATCTTAACTGTGATGTTAATCTAGTAATTTTTTGAGGAGCTACAGGCTGTTTCTTCATAGCTCTAATAGCACACAAGGCAATAAAGCGTCTCATATCTGTTAAGATGAAATAATTTGCCTAATATCTGATATGTAAGTCTGTGTAGGACTGGGGGTCAGATTCCAAGTCTCTGAGTCTTCTGTATATTCTTTTTTTTTTTGTTTTTTGGGTCACACCTGGCAGCGCTCAGGGGTTACTCCTTGCTCTATGCTCAGAAATCGCCCCTGGCAGGCTGGGGGGGTGGGTGAGGGGGAGGGACCATATGGGATGCTGGGATTCGAACCAATGACCTTCTGCATGAAAGGCAAACGCCTTACCTCCATGCTATCTCTCCAGCCCCTCTGTATATTCTTTTGTTTTCTAAGTACTACATTCGGATCTCACCTCAGCTATCAGGACTATTTGAAGACTTGGTCCTGAAACTTTCCACCCCTTGCAGACTTTGTAGAAGTTAAACCAGGCAGATGGATGGAGATATATATGTAGAATACATATTACTGATAAATATATGTAGTTCCTGAATGTGACTGAAAATAAAAATTGATTAAAGGAGGTTTCAAGAACAATACATCATAAACTATTTTAACAGTGTTTCGGACTTTCCTCATACGAATCTCTTAGACCCTGAAATATGAGGGAGTAGCAGAGGAATTAGGAGGTAAGACACTTGCCTTGCCAAGAACTGACTCATATTTTATCTCCAATATGGTCACCTGAGAACCATCAGGAGTGATCCCTGAGCACCAATATGTGTAAGCCAAAAACAAAACAAAACAAGATGGGAATGGGGGCACCAGAGCAACAGCACAACAGGAAGGACATTTGCTTCGCATGAGGCCAACCTGAGTTTGATCCCCAGCATCCCATCTGGGCCCCTGAGCCTCCCAGGAGTGATTTCTGAGCTCAGAGCCAGTAGTAACCTTGAGCACTGATGGTGTGTAGCCCAAAACCCATCACCACCAAAAAAAAAAAAAAGTGGGAGTGGAGAGTGAAGGGGGTTTGTGTACCTGAAGATACTTGTGACTCAAGACTTAGGAGTTGTTTTTGGCACTGTTTGGGGGCATATAACCCAGGCCTTTGCAAGACAAGTGCTCTACCACTGAGCAAGACCACCTCATTATTTAGAAGCAATTCCACTTATGCAAGGTAAGTGTCTTGACCACTCGTACTACTCTGACTTTTTAAAACAGTGATCTCTTAGCACTTACCAAATTAGAAGTAGTTTGGGGGGGGGGCATTACTAGAGCTATATGGACGGACCATCAAGAAAGGGAGCTGACAGCCTGAAATAATATAGTGGGCATACAGCTTACCTGGGTTTGATCCACAGCACTACTATGGAACCCAAAATTGACCCTTGAGTTTAGAGCCAGGAATAAGCCCTGAGCAGGGTGTGGCGAAAGAAATGAAAATTTAGAAAACAATCTCAGAAAGGTGCAGCCTTAAGAATCTGTACTAAGGTGGAAGGAGTGTGCGACCACCAAATGCAATCCCTGGAACCTGCCACATGTCAGCTATGCCCTTGGCAGCACCTTTAAAAAGCTCCTGGCACAGAAGGCAACCAACTATGGTCCCCAGCAAATACCACAACCAAGTGTGCAAACCCTAGAGGTTAGCTATAAAGGAAGTCTGATGTAAGAGAAAGAGAAAATACACAGAAGGCAGATACAGACAAATTTAGATAGATTAGGTGCGATAGAAATGGTTAGATTATTAAGTGAATGGTCAGCCAAGGTGCTGTTAAACCCAAATGCTCCTGGGCCTTGAAATGAAATTAGCATACTATGGTGGTTAAAAGTAATATCATAGAAATATCAAAGTAGGGAGAGGGAGATTCGGGGCATTGGTGACGGGAATGTCGCACTGGTGAAGGGGGTATGTTCTTTATATGACTAAAACCCAACTACAATCATATTTGTAATCCAATTGTATAAATAAAGACATTAATAAAGAACAGGTCTGGGCTATTTGGCCTGCCTACGAAAGGCAATGAACGCTTCTCCATGAAAATAGTTTTCGTGGCCTTACGAATGAACCCCCACTTCAGCAGCATTCCCCATCTATTCCCTCAACACTGACTCCCAGGGTTGCTGCCAAACAGGCTGCCAAAGGCGGAGGCCCGAAGCTTGATGGGCCAACGCCCCGACCAATCAAAAGCCAAGAGAACCGCGCACGCGCAGCTTCCCGCCCAATCAGCGCACCAGGAGCCTCCGGGGCGGGGCTTGCGCCCACGGTGGCCGCAAGGTTGGTGCGCGAGAGGGGGCCAAGATGGCGGAATGAAGCGAGGCGCGCCGTGGTGACCCGGCCTGTGGGCCGGGGGGACAGCGTGGGCCCCGGGCGCTCGGGCGCTCCTGCCGGCGCTACGAGGTGAGCCGCGAAAGCCAGGAAGGAGGTGGGGTGGCTAGAAGCCGGGACCGGGCGGAGCTGCCCGCGGCGGGCCTTCCGGGTGTGTCGCGCCCACGCTCGCCCGCGGGCCTTGCCGGAGCGGCCTTTGTGCTTCCGGCTGTTGCTTCCACGTCGTCTGCGCCCGTTCTCGTGTGTCCGTGGGGCGGTTTCCTCAGGGAGTTCGCTCTCCTCGGGCCGACCTGACCTTCTTCCCGGCGTCCTCTTCGCTCGGAGGCCCCGGATGCCCCGGAGTTCCCGGATGTCCCGGAGGCCCCAGAGTTCCCGGATGTCAGGGGTTCCCAAATGCCGTGACCTCCAGGTGTGGCGTGCGGTGCGCGCATCTTTCCTCCCGCAGCTTCGCTTTGTCCTCGGTGGCCCCGGGTCGCCTTCTCTGGCGCAGAACTCGAGGTTTCGTTTGGCGGGTGGCGGGGCCACACCCGGCCGTGTGCAAGGCCTGCAGTGCGGGTCCGTGTTTAGCCGCGAGACCCCCCGATGGTGCCTGATGAAACGAACCCCTGCAGCCCAGTGTGCATTCCGGCGAATTGCGTGCGCCACCGCGCTGCCCGTGCCCGAGTGTTGACTTATTTTTGTAGGTTTTGGGGGTGCACTCAGATATATTTAAGGACTCGCTCACTCCTGGTGGGCTTCAGGAACTCAGTGGGATGCTGGGGATCTAACTCCATGTCCCCGCGTGGCCAGCGCCCTCCCCGCTCCGGCCCGTTTCACTTCTTGTTCATAAAAAGTCAGACAAATCTTAGCAAACCGAATCCAACAACATATCCAAAAGATTATACATCATGATCAAGTGGGTTTCATTACAGGAATGCAAGGATGGTCCAATAACAAACCAATCAACAGCATACACATCAGTCAAGAGAAGGATAAAAACCTCTTGATCATATCAATTGATGAGGAGAAAGCCGGTGACACAACCCAACACCCAGTCATGATGAAAACCCTCAGCAAAATAGGGGTGGTAGGAATCTTCCTGAAGATAGTAACAGATATCTATAAAAAATAAATTAAGTGAGACATGTGAACCTTTTCGCAGACTTTCGTATCCAAGTTGAACATGGGGTATAGGAGCAGAACGTAATACTTTACAGCACTTATATTGGGCTCCTGTTCACTCTACCGGGATAACTTCTTTTCTTTGACTTATTACGATCCCATGTTGTTGTTGTTGTTGTTGTTGTTGTAGTTTAATTTTTAAAGTGGTGCCAGGATCGAATCCAAGGCCTCACACTCGCCAAGCAAGCTACAAGCAAGCTCACCGAGCTACCTCCCTTGTTTTATGCCCACTTTTCAGTTGAAATTCTGGGAAAGGCTTATATTACTAGGTCTCTGGATTGGTGAAATATTTACAATAAGCACCTTCGGAAAGGAGCCATAGGGAAAGGTAGGGCTCTTTTTTTTTTTTATGATCTCCCACTTTCTATTGGTTCCTCGAAGACACACCCCATCCATACTGAGCCACACACTATTGTGTGGCCCATAAACAAAACAAAAAAAACTTTTTTAAATTAAAACTACCATATTATTGGGAGCCTGAGCAAGAGCATAGTGGTAGGGCATTTGCCTTTCACTCAGCGAACCCTGGATGGACCCAGCTTTGATCCCTGGCATCCCATATGGTTCTCAGAGCCTACCAGGTGTGATTTCTGAGAGCAAAGTAACCCCTGAAAGCTGCCTGGTATGGCCCAAAACAACAACAACAAAAGACCTGGCATATTATTGTGTCCAGCTAGAATAACAACTTATACTACAGATTCATGATTTCTGTATACACTATGATGGCTTTTTTTCTTTTGGACCACATACAGTGGAGCTTGAGACTGCTCCAGCTCTGTAGATCAGAGACATCACTCTTGGTGAGGCCTGGGAAGTCATGAGGTACTGAGCTTCAGCCCTGCTGTGAATGGCTGCATTCAAGGCAAGTGCTTTACCCCACACTATCTCACAGCTCTTCTAGGACAGTGCTTCCTGTAAACACATCTAATTAAAACCTTTCTACCTATTTTTGACAGAACTGTTTTGTTTTTTTAATATAGGAGAATGAAGAAAATAGGGGCGGAAGAAAAAGAACATTTTTCCTACCTTACAAATAAAAGAGTGGTCATCTGCAGCAAAGCAAAGATGGGGGAGGGTGGTGTCATAACATCAAATTTTCAAAGGACATGGTATTCCATATGACTTTTTTCTTTTGGGGGGGGGTTGGGCCACACCGAGTGGTACTCAGGGATTACTCTGCACTCAGAAGTTACTCCTGTAAGGCTTGGGGAGACTATATTGGTTGCTGGAGATAGAACCAGGTCTCCTGCATAAAGGGCAAATGTACCCATTGTGCTTTCACTCCGGCCCCGGTTCCATATGATCTTAAGGACCTCTGATTCTCCAAGTATTTATAAATTTAGTTTGGAAGTTCTTTCTTTTTGTTGTGTTTTGTTTTTGCCACACCCAGTGTGACACTCGGGTTACTTCTGGCTTTTAGCTCAGAAATTTCTTCTGGTCTGGGGGACCATATGGGACACTGGGGGATCCAACCGTGATCTGTCCTAAGTCAGCCGTGTGCAAGGCAAATGCCCTACCACTGCGCCATCGTTCTGGCCCTACATTTCTTTTTTCTTTTTTTTTTGGTTTTTGGTTTTTGATTTTTGGGTCACACCTGGCATCGCTTGGGGGTTCCTCCTGGCTCTAGGCTCAGAAATCGCTCCTGGCAGGCTCAGGGGACCATATGGGATGCCGGGATTCGAACCATCATCCTTCTGCATGCAGGGCAAATGCCCTACCTCCACACTATCTCTCCGGCCCCACAAGTTATTTCTAATTACATATTCCTTTAAATATTTGTGATAGTTACTTTTGTGATTGTTGATTTTGGGCCATACTGTAGTATTCCAGTGCTCACTCCTGCAATACACAGGGGACTGACCGTATGTGGTACCAGGATAGAATCTAGGTCAGTCTTATCTAAGGCAAGTGTGTTACTTGCTGTCCAATGTTTTTTAAGAGTAAAGGTGTATTTGAATTGTGTATAAATTTATATAATATTTATTAGTGGGCTCTACTACTCTAACATTCTTTCATTTTTCTTTATCACAGGATGGATATTTTCATTAACTTTAGGGTGCTTTTATATTCATCTCAAAAAGAAAACAGAATTCTGAACTCAGGAATTGGCACGTGAGTAATGACACCTTATGCTTTTGATTGCTGTTTAAAAGTAGATAGATGGGGGCTGGAGAGATAGCAGAGCGATGTTTGCCTTGCAAGCAGCCGACCCAGGACCTAAGGTGGTTGGTTCGAATCCCGGAGTCCCATATGGTCCTCCGTGCCTGCCCAGGAGCTATTTCTGAGCAGATGGCCAGGAGTAACCCTTGAGCACCGCCGGGTGTGGGCCCCTCCAAAAAAAAAGAAAGTAGACAGATAGAAGTAGAAGGGAAAAACAATACCTTAATAAAAACATCAAGTGAATTATTTTTTTAGGAGCTGGGGCCTAAACCTAGACCCACACAGTGTGGGGCGACATGAACTGCACATTCAAATACTTTCAAGCACATGTGTTACCACTAAGCCACATCCCTTTCCCATTAAGCTAAAATCTTTACTTTTTAATAGCCCACAGCAGTGCTTGAGTATTCTTCCCAGCTCAGTGTTCAGGGTTCACTGCTGGCGATGTTCAGTCATCCAAATACAGTGTCAGGGGATCAAACCTTGGTCTCCTTCAAGTAAAGCTTGTGTTCCAGACAATTCTGGTCCCTAAACTTAATCTTCTTTATAAACAAGCAATACGTAAGTAAAGAAAAACTTAAATAATTGTATTAAAATCCAATTAAAGGATAGGGCCAGAGCGATTGCACAGCAGTAGGGCATTTGCCTTGCATGTTGCTGCACCAGGACAGACCACGGTTTGATCTCAGGCGTCCCATATGTTCCCCAAAGCTAGGAGCGATTTCTGAGTGCAGAGCCAGGAGTAACCTCCGAGCATCACTGAGTGTGGCCCAAAAAAAAACAAACAAAATATTTTCCTATGGGGCTGGAGCAATAGTGCAATGGTAGGACGTTTGCCTTGCATGTGCTGACCCAGGATGGACCTGATTTTGATCTCTGGCATCCCAGATGGGCCCCCAAGCCAGGAACGATTTCTGAGCGCATAGCCAGAAGTATCCCCTGAGTGTCACCAGGTGTGGCCCAAAATAAAAAAAAAAAGAATCCTGTTAAAGGAGATCAACAAGGACTGAAGAAATTGTACATTAGGCACATTGCTTATCTTGCAGCTGGCTAACTGCAGTCCACAGAACCACATAAGATCTCCAGAGCCCCACCAAAAGTGATCCCTAATCTCAGAATCGAGGGCCAGGAAATAGACCTTTGCCCTAGCTGTTTTTCAAAAGAAAACAAACAATAAAAAAGGAAAGATAGGTCAACAGAGAAAATCTAAATGATTTAATGAGGCCAGAGAATACAAGGCTAAAGACTGTTGGCTTGCATCTGACCAACTCCAGTTTGCACCACAAAAGTTTCGTCAAGGTTTGCCAAGCACCCCCCACCGATTCATGACACACACACACACACACACACACACACACACACACACACAGAAAACTTTTAGAATACTCATTGGTTTGCTATTGTTTTCGGTTGTGGGGGTATACTTATTGGTACTTGGGGCTTATTTCTGTGTTCAGAGGCTGTGACGTGTGCTAAAGGGGACTATGCTGTGCCAGAGATCAAAGTTGGAGCTCCCACTTGCAAAGCATGCCCTCCAGCCTTTTGTACTATCTTCTAGCCCTAAATTTTGTTTGTTTGTTTTTGTTTGGCTTTTGGGCCACACCTAGTGGCACTCCAGTTACTCCTGGCTCAGCACTTAGAAATTACTCCTGGCTCTGGCGGACCATATGGGATGCTGGGGGATCCAACGCAGTCTGTCCTGTGGCTGCTGCGTGCAAGGCAAATGCCCTACCTCTGCCATTACTCCAGCCCCCCTAAATTCATTTTTATAGTTACAGATATTGAAACAAACATTTTTTGGCCACTCCTGGCTCTCTGCTTAGGAGACCATATATGGAATTTAAAATCAAACCAGAATTAATCACAAACAAGTAAAAGACTTAATCTCTGTACTGTCACTCTAGTCCTAAGCATTGATTAATAATATTTTGATCATTGCTTTCTAAGCTTCTTGGTAAATCTCATACATTCTTTGATCCATCGTCCGCTATTAAATTTCCACTTGCTCATTCACAGTAAATTCCATGGATTTTAGAGTTTTCCAGAGACAGACGCTCTGTGTCCACTCGTGGTAGTTAACGGAGGATCTTGCAGTGCTGTGAACTGAAGAGCAAAGCATGGACTCTAGCCCCTTCAGCTCTCTGGCCCAACAACATTCTTTTTTTTTTTTTTTTTTTGGTTTTTGGGCCACACCCGGTAACGCTCAGGGGTTACTCCTGGCTATGCGCTCAGAAGTCGCTCCTGGCTTGGGGGACCATATGGGACGCCGGGGGATCGAACCGCGGTCCGTCTCCTAGGCTAGTGCAGGTAAGGCAGGCACCTTACCTCCAGCGCCACCGCCCGGCCCCCCAACAACATTCTTTTTTTTTTTTTTTTTTTTTTTTTTTTTTTTTTTTTGGTTTTTGGTTTTTGGGCCACACCCGTTTGATGCTCAGGGGTTACTCCTGGCTATGTGCTCAGAAATCGCCCCTGGCTTGGGGGGACCATATGGGACGCCGGGGGATCGAACCGCGGTCCGTTCCTTGGTAGCGCTTACAAGGCAGACACCTTATCTCTAGCGCCACCTTCCCGGCCCCCCAACAACATTCTTAAACAAGTGTTTTGTGTAACATTTAAGGCTTTTTTTTTTTACAACTATTTTATGCTTTTTTTTTTTTTTTTTTTTTTTTTTTTTTTTTTTTTTTTGTGGTTTTTGGGTCACACCCGGCAGTGCTCAGGGTGTTATTCCTGGCTCCAGGCTCAGAAATTGCTCCTGGCAGGCACGGGGGACCATATGGGACGCCGGGATTCGAACTGATGACCTCCTGCATGAAAGGCAATCGCCTTACCTCCATGCTATCTCTCCGGCCCCTATTTTATGCTTTTAAAAGACTTGAAGTACATTTGCATAAGATAAAATTATGTATCTAATTTTACATATATCATTTATGTATATCATTTTGTGTATACAGCTGTTTGGGGTGCACCTGAACAGGCTCAGGGGCTCCTCCCCACATACCCATGGAATCCTATGGCATTCCAGCCTTTGAGCTATCTCCCTGATCTTTTCTTTTTTTGTGGTAAATAGCAAGGCACACACAGTTCCTCATACTACCACAGCTAATTCTAGCTTGCCTTTTTCCTTTTTCCTTTTGGATTTGGGAATGTATCTAGTGGTAATCAAGGGCAATCTTTACCTCTATGCTAAGGACTGCCCTTGTGCTCAAGGACCGTAATTGTGATATATTTCAGTATTCTCCAGCCCTAAATCTAGATTTATTTTGTTGTTATCATGCTTCTATTTGGGGCTTTATTTCCAGGCTGCTCAGCTTCTGCTTTCCTCATAATATTGGATTTGGTATTGTGTTATTAGGTTAGACTTTTTTTTGGGGGGGGGGTCACACCCGGCAGCGCTCAGGGGTTACTCCTGGCTCTGTGCTGGGAAGTTGCTCCTGGCAAGCACAGGGGTCCATATGGGATGCCAGAATTCGAACCACCATCTGTTCGAATCAGCTGCATGCAAGGCAAACGCCCTACTGCCATGCTATCTCTCCAGCCCCTAGGTTAGACATTTTTTGAGGGGGAGAAAGGATGTTTGGAGGCCACACACAGCAATGCTCAGGGGTTACTTCTGCTTTTGAGCTCAGGGATCACTCCTATCAGGTCTCTGGGGATCGAACTGGGATCAGCTGTGTGCAGGTAAGTACCCTGTCTCCGGCACTAGACATTTTCGTTTAGGCAGTACGTATAATGCAAACTATTTTGTGTTCTTTATATGTTTTTTTTATTTTTAATTTCCAGGTGTTTCTGTTTTGTTTTCCAGAACAAATAATCCTTTTATCAGCTTTTCTTTTCACTACTGCAACATGAATAATTCTCCTTGATACATACCTTCATCCGGTTTGGAAAAAGGGAGGGCATACTTCTCTTTGCTCAGATGCAACCAGGACAGTCATCTGCCGGCTTCTATAGAGTTTGACAAAGGAGCAACTGACAAACGTTTTCAGCTCTTATTTGCTTAATTGGAAAGAAGTTTTACAAAAGGTTAGTGTTTAATTTGAAGCAGGTGATATTGACACTTCGATTTTGGCCTAAAAAAGAAGGGGGGGCCCGGAGAGATAGCACAGCGGCGTTTGCCTTGCAGGCAGCCGATTCAGGACCAAAGGTGGTTGGTTCCAATCCCGGTGTCCCACATGGTCCCCCGTGCCTGCCAGGAGCTATTTCTGAGCAGACAGCCAGGAGTAACCCCTGAGCACTGCCGGGTGTGGCCCAAAAACCAAAAAATAAATAAATAAATAATAAATAAATATAAAAGGGGGTGGGCAGAGCAGTAGCACAGTGGTAGGGTGTTTACCTTGAACTCGACTGACACAGGACAGACTTGGGTTCAATCCCCTGGCATCCTATATGGTCCCCTGAGCCAGGAGTGATTTCTGAGCACAGAGCCAGAAGCATTACCGGGTGTGGCCCAAAAACAAAATATATATATAACAAATAACATCAGGTTGTTTGTTTGTTTGTTTACTGTCTTTCAGTTTCAGCCACTCTCATTAAGACTGTAGAAATGAATTCTGAACTTGGGTTATACTTTGAAGTGAAAAAGATGCTAATGGTTTACATCTATACCACAATTGTGACTCATCCTGTGGCACAGATTTACTGGAACAAAGTTTCAAATCAAAAACTTGGATGTGATAGAGAAGCATGCAATACAGTAGCATATGATTCATTTCAAGTGAAGAAAACATCAGCCTGTACATTGGAAGTCCACATTTTGGAAGGAAAGAGGGATTTTACTCCTGGAGAAGGAGACAGTTAAGTTATTCCTCAGAAATATGAATATTTGGTACTTTTTAATGCTTTCTCATTCTTTTAAGAAAGGATCCTGTTGTGTAGATGTGAATTCTATGAATATATGCTTAGGTTTAATGAAATGTTGATTTAAAAAAAAGGTTTTGAATGTAGTAATGGAACCTGTTCACCACCCTCAGATGAGAGGCTGCTGTATTGCAAGTTACTTCATTTCTTTTGTGGAGTCTGCTGTATCACTTGAGATTTGGTTTTCCATGCTACTGAAAATCAAGTGGACTTTGATTTTTCTATACAGAAGATAAGATGGATCCTAATATATGACCTGCCTTCAGCTTTGGGATTAGTGGGAGAACAGGATGGAGATGAGAAGGCTTTGTATAACTCCTAAGAAAAAGAAGAAAAATGCTTCATGCAGGGCCAGGATGTGACCCAGTAGGAAAGTACATGCCTTATACGCATGAGACCTGAGCTCTATCTCAGCATTGCAAAAAAAAAAAAAAAGCCTCTTGCAGTTCCATCCAACTTTGGTATTTTATAGCTCCACTTTTTGTTTTTAAATCTTAAGTAATCTTTCTTTCACCCAAATAGATACTTTGGTGTTTGATTTCTTTTTCTAAGTAGGTGAAAAGTTAGACTGAAAAGACTGGGACTTGAGTCATTTACTCCAGTTGGAACTAAACGTTTTCTTGAGAGAATGGGCATCAGAAGCAGTATTTATAGATTTTGTAATTTGTTCAGTATAGAATTGGAAGATTGCGGGGGGGGGGGGGGTCAGTAAGAAATTTTCCTCTTTCTGTGACACATTTATGCCATATGCTGATAGTGGAAAGCTTTCCTTTCCATCAGAGGGTTATTCCTCTTTACACAAGAAGGTTGAAATCTTTTTTTTTTTTCCGACCATACCCGTTTGATGCTCAGGGGTTACTCCTGGCTAAGCGCTCAGAAATTGCCCCTGGCTTGGGGGGACCATATGGGACGCCAGGGGATCGAACCGCGGTCCTTCCTTGGCTAGTGCTTGCAAGGCAGAGACACCTTACCTCTAACGCCACTAACGGCGGAAGGTTGAATCTTTATGAGTTTCTGTAGGTAAAAGTTTGAAACTTCTTAGACTTTAAGACTGGGTATGACCCAATAACCAAATTAAGCAAACCAAAAAATAATATTAGATCAGCGATGATTTAGGACTTTTTTTTCCAAGGTGCTGGTGGTGGAACCCAGAGTCTGACTGCTATAAAGCAAGTGTTGGACCATTGAACTCTAGGTCTAACTTATAACTTAGGGAGGTGTGCCCAGGCTCATAAATGCTTTAATTCTAAAGACTCAGGTCAGATTTACCAATATGGGGGGTGGGGTGGGGAAGGGAGAGGGAGAGAATATGCCAATAATATAAAGTGTTGCACTCTGATCAGTCCAGTTTGTCAACGATGTGAATTGATAAAAGAAAGCTTTTTAAAAGTGAAATGATTACTTTTGAGAGTATGATTATTACTTTGAAAATAAGATAAAAATACAATTTTTTTAGTTGAGTACAGTAAAACAAATAACTGGATAAAATTAAGACTTTTTCGGGACAGAGTGATAACACAGTGGTAAGGCGTTTACCTTGCACACAGCCAACCTGGATTTGATATGGCATCCCATATGGTCCCCCGAACCTGTCAGGAGTAATTTCTGAGCTCAGAGCCAAAAGTAACCCCTGAGAGCCACTGGATGTGGCCCAAACCCCCCCAATTTTTTTTTAAGTAAAAGTAATCAGTTTTTTTCTTGAGGGGCTAGAACTATAATACAATGGGTAAGGCATATATGTCTTGCACACAGACAACCTGGGTTCGATTCCCGGCACCCCATATGGTTCTCTTTTTTGTTGTTGTTGGTTTTTGGGCCATACCCGGAGGTGCTCAGGGGTTACTCCTGGCTATCTGCTCAGAAATAGCTCCTGGCAGGCGCAGGGGACCATATGGGACACCGGGATTCAAACCAACCACCTTAGGTCCTGGATCGGCTGTGCTTGCAAAGCAAACGCTGCTGTACTATCTCTCCAGCCCCCCATATGGTTCTCCAAACCTTCCAGGACTAATTCCTGAGTGCAGAGCCAGAGAAACCCAAGTACCACTGGATGTGGCCCAACACATACACACACACACACACACACACACACACACATTTTTTTCCCTCTAACTTTCAATCCCTTTTTGATGTTTTCATTGAGTACTCTGGAATTTTAGACAAAATGGAGCCTACATTCATGATATAGTTAGTATGTTGAGAATGTCTTATGGAGAATTTATCTCCCAAATGTCTGTCACCGGTCCCCCTTTTGTCCTTTTGGCAATTTTTTAAATATGATTATCTGGCAGGAGAAAAGGTTATCTATACTACTATCTTCATTAGAGAAACAAGACCAGCCCATTTGTTTGAACATGCTTCAGACCCAACTTCTAGTTGTTTTGTTCCTTTCATTTCACACCTAAAAGAACTATTTAGTGCTCTCAAGTTCCTCCTGCATCTTCCACAGTTCTTTTTTTTTTTTTTTTTTTTTGTGGTTTTTGGGTCACACCCGGCAGTGCTCAGGGATTATTCCTGGCTCCAGGCTCAGAAATTGTTCCTAGCAGGCACGGGGGACCATATGGGACGCCGGGATTCGAACCGATGACCTCCTGCATGAAAGGCAAACGCCTTACCTCCATGCTATCTCTCCGGCCCCTCTTCCACAGTTCTTATCAGCTAACATTCAATCAAAATTCCCATTGTACTTAGACAGTGTACTTAATATGCCTGCAATTTTCCTGCTTTGGTCCTCTTGATGACCAAACCTCTCATTTTAGGCAAGAATATATGCTTCCCTTTGCTAATACATGTTAGCCAACATTTTTCTTTAAAAAATAAAAACGGGACATGTGCAATATATATATATATGTATATTTTAATACTTGTGGACAAATGTTACAAGTTGTTTAAGAACAACAAAATCACCAATGTCTTCCATTTTGAGATGTGTATAGTTTTGTAAGCATTAGTGCTTGATAGTATATTGTAGTGTTGTGTTAGGGGTTAGTGCATGAGCCTAGTAATAGTTTAAAACTTCAGGATGAATTACTTATAATAACTAATATATAGAAACAAGATAGGGAAAATCTAGAACTTTTCTTCCATAAATTCCTGAATCTGATATTCTCCCTGGGGGAAGAAGTTTAAGGCCAAAAAAGATTCATATGTAAATAGAAGTATGGGGTCACAATATAAAGTGCTGTCTATGAGGATATTGAAGTTCTCCATGAATGACTGAAAACCAAGTGGCTTTTGTGTCTTAAGAATTCTCAAAGAAAAATAAGGCCCCATATCATTCTGCTTTGCTCTTTTAAGTGAGATTATTCTTACACTATTTTCACATTGTATGTCTTTAGGTTTATTATTTTTCTTTTCCTTACTCGTTAAGAAATTATCTTATATTTTGCATGTCTTATGAAATGCTAGGAGTTAAGCTGAGAACAGGAAGCAGTAATTTAGTATCCTAGATTAATTTGTCATCAGGCTTAGGAGAGCTGAAAATGTAGCTAGATAAATCTACCTAGAATGCTATATATTAACTGACTCTTTTGCTTGGTTTCACAAGCTGCCCTAGACAGATTTTGCTCCCTTATAAATGTAAAAATGATTGTTCTAAAAGTATGGCAGACTTTTGTAGAACATTTCTATCTCTAAAAGCAAAGGAACTTGGAAATAACAGGGTGTTTTAGGTAATTTATAGGTCTAAATAGTAGGTATGTACAGGATTCATTGACAGATTCTGTGATAGCATGATAGAAAAGATAACCCGGGGCCGGAGAGGTGGACTAGAGGTAAGGTGTCTGCCTTACAAGCGCCAGCCGTGTGGTTTGATCCCCCGGCGTCCCATATGGTTCCCCCCCCCCCCCCCCCGAAGCCAGTGGCAATTTCTGAGCGCTTAGCCAGGAGTAACCCCTGAGCATCAAACAGGTGTGGCAAAAAAAAGAAAAGAAAAGATGACCCTGCTTAAAATATGTGGCATGTCTCTTATGCATAAACTTAGACTCTGAAGCTGGAGATCTCCAGGTAACCAGGCTGAGCTTCTCATGGTGTATTGCAAGTAGTTAGTTGTACTTTTGGCTCAGTGGTTTATTTTAGTGCCTGGGAAAATAATGTTTTTGAAAAAATTTTAACATTTTTTTAATACCTCTGAGACGGTAGTAACTGCAAAATAGCACAGTATGTAGGAAAGATCGTTTCCTGTTGTGTTTTTTTTTTAAAGCCATAAAACAAATTAATGCTTTTCAGAGGATAGAATTTTAGTAGCAATAAGTTTGAGTGTATTGACTGCATTAGCAAGGTTGTATATTGAGATCAAGTATTACACCTTGAATTACTAAGGTTCTATGGCCAACAGTTGCACAAAAGGAAAAATATTTTAGGTAAAGGGCATATAAAGGTACTTTCTTTTAAAACTATGAATGTATATTAATAGATCATTGTATGAGAAAAAAACTTTTGTACAAGTTAAAGGTTAAAGACCCTATTGTTTCCCCATAGCAGAGACTTAGAGCCTTTGAACGAAACTTTCGAGTCTTAACTTGGAAACAGATTTTGGGGGGTTTCCATATACTGTTGTTTTAGCAACAGGTATTTATAAAATGACTTTTTATCACCTCATCTTTATTAATTTCCTGGATAGAAAGAAGAGAGATATTTATTCTATGTTGAAGTTTTTCCTTGTGCCCATGGTCAGATTGTTGAAATTAAAAAAGTGTAAATAAAGCTGAAGAATTGAAGGATAGCCAAAGGTAGTAGTTAAGTTCTCCCAACCCCCTCTCAGGTTTGTTAACCCTTGTATCTATCACCTGTGGTTATTTTAACTTAAACCTAGCAAACTAATTCCTTAGTCTGAGGAGTCACACAACTCAGATCAAGATAGAACATGGCTGGGTGAGCCGGGCACTTGCCTTGCTCATAGCCGACCTGCGTTTGATCCTCAGTATCCCATATGGTCCCCTGAGAACTGCCAGGAGTGATTCGTAAATGCAGTGCTAGGAATAACCTCTGAGCATCGCTGGGTGTGACCCCAAAACCAAAAAGAGAGAAATAACATGAGTAAGGATAAGTACTTCCTGTTACCTCATCTTTCATGTAGGCCAATTAGCACCTTGAAAATCCCTAAAAATAATGTATCTTTGTTCTCTTCTTTTCTCAGGGGAAATGATTCAAAAGATAAGTGGGCTAGATCTAAGGAAATAGTGGCTCTTGAGTATTGTTATATGGCGAATAAGAAGGCTATACCGATTTGGTGATAGCTCCTCTTTAAAAGTCTTATACATCAGTTGGTGTTAGAGACATTGGAATAATCAAGCAATATTCAGACATCTGTAAGATTTTACTGCTGTGAATTAGTGATGTTAACAGTTTAGTTATATAGAACAATAAAAGAATACTCTTGTCACAGATATGTACTGATGCAAAAATGTGCTACAAGTTTTTGTAGTCTTAGCAGTATGTGGTTGCTTTTCAATGTTGTAGTTTCATGTTTACTCTCTTTTGTGTACCTGTGATATGCAAAACAAGAAGAGACCTTTGGCCTCCAGTAGTTTACAATCTCATGGTGCTGCTGGTGCAAGCAAATTATTTCTAGTTCTTTGAGAACATTGCTTAGCTAAAAGCATATTGGAAAGAACCCTTGGCTATCCGTTTTCAAAAGCAGAGGGCTATGATAAATTTCAGGGCATTGATTTTGCGTTTACATTGTATTGGCTCTGCTCTTCATAATTCCATTCCCCCAGGGAGCTGTGCAGGTACTGCTCATTACTATTTATTAATAAAACAATTCTGCCTCTGACCATCTTTACCACCCCATAGTCATCAAGGTTCTGTCATAAACAGCCAAGAAAATCATGATTCAAAAGACTCTCGGTCTCTTTTTCCAGAGTTTTATGTTCACAACCAAAAATCCAGGATTTGCAACTAAGCCTTTTATAACTGAATAGTGGTCATAATCCCAATCTTTTGTATGTGTGTCATTTGTACCTATGTTCTGAAGCAGGATTGTGATAACTGTGAAGCACCTGCCTGCATTTCTAAGCAATCACTTTATTCATATTTTCAGTTGAAATGCTGCCTGTATTCTTATTTCCCCTAATTCCTCTGGTTGAAGGGATTTATTCTGCATGTTTTTTTAAAAAATGGGTCTGATTGAAAATGCAAGCAATAGTGGCAGGCCCATAACTGACTTTCTAGGATGCTAATAACCTAATGCATGGTTTAATATATCCAGTATTTTGTAGTTAATAGTATTATACATATGCATTTAATGATGCAAGAGAGACTTAAACCAGTAGCTTAAATCGTTTAATTTTTGTTTCCTAGTAAAAGGTGACCTTCCATGGGAAATGGGAGCTAGAAAATAAATGGGCAACTACAAGACATTTGAACTGTCAGGAGTAGAACATTACAGTGTTTACTCTAACCTCTTTGCCAGTTGCATTAATACCCCAGCATGTTTAAAAGCAAAAGGCGCAATCTAAGCATGTTAATAAATAAGCATTGCTATAATCAGAAAGGTGCAGAGTTTTAGAAATGGTAGGGATTTAGGGAATATCGGTATATAAAGTTTTATGTGTTTTAGTTTGAATTTTTTAAAACTTGCATCTTGGCAGTGAAAAGGCAATATGCACATTTTCCAAGGTTTCCAGGTTTATTTGGGGTAATCAGGCAGCTGTTCTGGATGAAAATGTTGACCAGCCAGGTGAGATCCCTGCAATAAAGACTTTTCCATTTATGGAATAATCTTGAAATACTGACACATCTCTGGTTTGGTTTCTCTTTTGTTTACTGTATTAACAACTACATCTTAACTTTTATAGCCTTAAATTTATTCTTACTATGGGTTAAACTACAATTGAGGCCTAAAACTTTGATATTAGGTAAACTGGAGCAAGTTTTCCCATTTTAAAAGCACTGTGGGGAGGGGGGGAATCCTGTCTTCTGTTTAATTTGATGAAGAAATTCACTAACTTAAAGCTTTTCTTGAAAATTCCTAAAACTGACCAGGACAAACATTGCACAGGTGGGATTCATAATGTCCTAAAGGCCTTAAATAGAAGAAAATTCAAGATAAACGAGATACTCTGACCAGTCGTCCCTTCCAGGTTTCATGATCTGATTGAAAAATAATTTCTCCAAGACTACTCAAACTCATTTTTCTTTTGTGAGACTTCACTCCAAAATACCTTTGAAGGGGGCCGGAGAAATAGCACAGCAGCAGGGTATCTGCCTTGCAAGCAGCCTATCCAGGACAGACAGTGGTTCGATTTCCGGGATCCCATCTGGTCCCCAGAGCCTGCCAGGGGAGATTTTTGAATGCATAGCCAGGAGTAACCCCTGATCACCACTGGGTGTGACCCAAAAACCAAATAAAAAAAGAAAAAAAAAAACTTTCAAAAAGCTATCACTTCTCAAAAAATATCTCCCTTGATGATGAAGTATATCACCAACTGAAATTCATTCTAGGGGCTAGAAGGTATTCTGTCAATGCATTCAGTGGGCCGTTGAGTAATGGTTTACCACTCATCTCTATATCGTGGGGTAAACAGTTCATAAAAAAAAAAGGTCCCTTATGTAGTTAATTTACTGAAAAAATAAAAAGGGAGTTGCTCAGTTTTTATTTACTGTTCTTCATCTCCATTGCAGCAATGGTATATGAGATAATGTTCAAAAGATTTCATCGAATGTTTAAAGAATTATTAAATGCAGCTTTAATCTATGCATCGAGTTTTAAAAGAAATTTTATTATTTGATGTCATTGTAAAAAACTGCTGTAAGAGTTGGAAACTCTGCACCTGTTTGTGTGTGTATATATATATATATATTTTGGCAATAAAGCAGCATGTGCTGATGTACAGAAATTTTATATGTGCTGAGTAATTTTTGATTTTGGGCCACAGCTGGCGGTGCTCTGGTTACTCCTGGCCCTGCACTCAGAAGCTCCTGGCAGGCTCAGGGGACCATATGAGATGTTGGGTTTTGAACCACCATCCTTCTGCATGCCCTCTCTATCGCTGTGATATCTCTCTGTCCCCAGTGCTGAGTAATTTTTAATACACAAAAATTATGGAAATGGGACACAAATCTATTCACAGGCCTGTATGAGGTGGATTTGAGGTTGATTAAAGACGAGGGCAGCACTTCCTGGTGTTATGGTACTCAGGGTTCCAAAGTAGCCCTGATACTCTTTCCATTCCCTGTCTTGACCCACAGAGTCAATGAAGAGATGTTTCTTTTCTGGTAACTTGTGAGCTATGTTCAATACCAAAATCAGTGCAAATAAATATTCTTTTGCCTCCGAAATAGTATTTAAGAAGCTTTTTGTTTAGGTCACATTTCTGTTCAGCACTCAGGGTATACATCTTGTTTTGGCAATACTGCCAGAAGTGCTTGGGGAACCCTGTGGTATTGGGTATTGACCCCATGGTTCTAGCATGCAGAGAAAATGTTTCAGACCTTTCATCTCCCTGACCCCAGGAGGCTTTTATTTATAACCTAAATTCTGGGCATAGCTACAGCTGCTTTGGATTTTACTGTACTAGGAATCAAAATCAGGGTCTTAGGCATATGCTCTAGCTGAGGCACATTTCCAACATTAACTTCAGGGATCTGACCTCTGTTTACACACTGCGGACTGGAGTGATAGCACATCAGGTAAGGTGCTTGCCTTGCATACAGGCTGACTGATCACCTACATCCCTGAGTGTAAAGTATCTGTGCTGTTAAATCCTTTGTTGGGTATTTGTGAATCTAAGAACAGTCCCCAGAATGAGAAATTACTTCCCATCCCCTTGTCCCCTTTCGGGGGGAGATCTTGGTAATATTTATCCACAGCAAATAATAATCCACACAGACAAGAATAGGGTGTAAAAGATTGGGCAAAGAGAGAGCGAGAGAATCCTCTTGCAGCCTGCAAACAGCTTTCGCAAAAGGCCCCTCTCCCCTGTCCATCAAGCTATTTATTGCCAACTCCACAGCGCCCCCACCTGGAAGGTCTAGGTGGGGCAATAGTCACAGAACAATCCTAAGGAAATATTTTTATATACAACAATTCCAAGAATAATCTTATGGAATCTTTTTCATATACTACAATTCCCCCTTTTTTGTAAAGAAACAACAATAATGTACAGAAGTAAGTAATATATTTTATAATTGTAAAAAGAACAACTAAGCAATGGTAAAAGAGTGGCTGTTTGCATAAGCGCATCACCGGAAAAAGTATAGAAAAAATTTTAACCTAACACAGGGTGTTCAAAACCAGAAACAGATGTAAAGGAGTCAACTATAAGCTCCAGAGTAGAAAAAAATCTACAGTGTCCAAGATGAACAATTCCGAGTAAGTATTCCCTTGGAAAAGCAGAAGTTGAATATGAAATTCCAAGATTCAGGACCTAATGGGCCATGAGGAACTCCCGGGGCAATCACAAACCCTGAAAGTAATTTGGAGACAGAGATCCTTACATGAGATAGATGCTCACAAGTCTGCGCAGCAGGCGAGATGAAACACATTTTCCATTCCAGTCCAGCTTGAGCAGAAGAAAGCCCATCTTTGGAGGCAGTGAATTAGGCCCCCCCTTTTTTTTTTTTTTTTTTTTTTTTTTTTTGGTTTTTGGGCCACACCCGTTTGACACTCAGGGGTTACTCCTAGCTATGAGCTCAGAAATCGCCCCTGGCTTGGGGAGACCATATGGGACGCCGGGGATCGAACCATGGTCCGTCCTACGCTAGCGCTTGTAAGGCAGACACCTTACCTCTAGTGCCACCTTCCCGGCCCCTATTTTGAAGGAAGAGGCACACACACCCCTGCACAGTGGGCGGCACCATAGTAAAGAAGATCCATAGGTATTTGAACTCAGTCCAAGAGGAGTTCTAGTCCAGTCAGAAGTTCAGAAGAGGTCCGAGAATGAAGAACCACATACGGCCGACTATTGAGATGGGAGCTTAAGTTCAAAACCAAAACAAAATGCTTAAGGCAGAGAACCTCCCGTGTAAATGAATAAATTGAGGGTCCATCCAAAATGGATAAAACCTCCTTTTGCACCTGCTATTTTTCCCAATGATGCCCCCATGCAAAAGGCCAAAATACTAGACAGAATTACAATCTAGGAACTTATTTATGACAGTATCTAACCCCTAACCCAAAATAACAAAACCTATAATGAAATACCACATCAATTTCGAGAATTAAAAACTAAAATGTAAAAACATTAATTACAGTAATCAACAAAAGTGTAGAATCAAATATAACTTTACAGGATTACAATTATAAAAAATAGAAGAGCTGAAATTTCTACCACGTACAAAACCACTCTGAAAGGATGGGGAGTCCAGAACTCTCAAAAGTCCAACCAAAGATACTTGATGAGTCAGGGAAAGCGGGTTGTAATTTGAAACAGGATACAGCACTGCAGCAGTTTACTATGTCTTTCTCAGTCTGAGAACAAGAGGTTTGTCATTGTCGGTGATGATTTGCATTATGTGAAGGGATTTCTGAAAATAGAATGTTAGGGACTAGGAAAAAAGGGAAGGATAAGGAAGAATAAATTGGGGAAGATAAAGTCAGGAAAAAAAACTATATACAAAACATGTAAGACATACGGACACACAACAAGACATACATAAACGTATTTCACAAAAACATGGCCATCACTCACTCATACTTACCAAAAAATGTTTGCTGGGAAGGATCCCAAATAGAGCGAAAGGAAAAAATTCAGCTGAATCAACAAAAAGCGCTTTAAAATACAATAGCTGGCAAACAGTTTAGATGAATATCTTCAAGTTCACAACAACAACAAAAGATATATTTTTAAGGCATAGTCGAGTAAATCTGAAAGAGAATTTCATGCACAATACGACCAAGGAAACCAATAATACAAGTAGAGACCAGTAATTCTATCGTAATCATAGATGATGAGCACTGTAAAGAGAGTCCACCTAAAAGGTATTATGTCAAAATTATGAATTCATCTCCATCTTGAAGGCAAATTGAGGCAAATAAAACAATGATGTGAAGAGTGAAAGTTGTTAAATGAGTATATCTCAGTATATTGCTATATAATACCCTTAATATGATGAGGAAGCTTTCTTTCGAGTGAGCCTGGATCAATAGTGGCATTAAGACATAAATACATCATACAAGCAACCACAATGGGGATTCATCATATTCAATCCTATTCAGCGGTAGTACCTGTGAAGTGAATCATAAAGCATTAATGACAACTGACAAGTAAAAGAAATAATTATTAGGCGTTTATAGATCTCTGAGAAGTATAAAACAGGATGTATGCTGCTGTGGATTTTGCCGATGCAATAGGAAGGAATTTTCTTGATGATCTTGTCATCAAAATTGATCCAGTGTTGTCTTGAGTCAATATTACAGTATGATGTACAGTGTTCAAAATGAAGTTTACTAAAATGGTTAGACACTGATAAGATGTATTTTTCAGTTTTGTAATTTTTTTCCTGAGTGAATTCTGCTAAAGTTGAGGTCTTCTAAAGGAAAATCCACATAAGTGTGTAGTTTTTAAATTTGTTTGCCATCAAAAGCAAAATGTTTCAAATGAATTATTAATACTGGAGATAATTTCCATAGTATGTCCTCTTCAAAAAGTCCCTTTTAGTGATGCAGCTGTTACAATGAATTCTATTGTTATCTCTCATATCTTCTTCTTTAGGTCATACAGAAGAGATTTGTGAGCCTTTTGGTGTTTGGACCTAGATTGTTCATGTTTTTTATTGTCTATCAGGTGTATAGTTTTATCTGCCGTTGAATTTTCAGTAAGCAAATCCTGATGTAGTCCCTCTATAAGAAACATGAGGATCCTGTTGGTTGTGTCCAGCAAATTGGTCATTAACTAAAACAATTGTTGCTTTGAAGTGTTCAGGACTGACATTCCTATGACATCCATTTCCCATGATTTTGATGAGGTGACCAAATTGTTCTGCTAATTTACCTTTACTTCCGCTTGGATTTTCTTTGTTAATGTCTTTTTTTATAATGGTCTTGATAAAAATACTGAATTAAGTCTGAAATATTATACAAGCATTGTAATATTGAGTTCATATAGCATGAGTTACCTAAATTTCGTAATCCACTAAATGCAGGTTTCTGTTTCTCTATTTGCATTCTGGAATGTAAGGGTTTCTTACTCTAGTCTGTCTCATTCAAGGTATTGGGTGTGAATGTAAATCCCTTGTTTACTTTCCCTGAGGCCACAGCAGTGTTACAATTGTCAGTGTTTTGTGCATTTTGTATTTGATGTGGGGGCAAGCTGTAGTCCCAGCAACCTGATCCTGGTCGTTTGTGCTAATTCGATTTCTGATGAGGCGTAAAGGGACCCAAAATTTCTTGGGGGGGGGGGCTGTCATTTGTACCAATATATGCATGCCCCCTTCCTCTCAGGAGAAGATATCCAGGGATCCATTTTTCATCCTCTTTGATCCAAACCAGTGTATGTGATGTTTCTTGTCTCTGAATATCTTCTTTAAAATGTCTTTCCCCTGCAGTGTAACTTTCCCCTTGGGGTAAGTTTAGATAATTTAGTGTGAGAAGAGTCAAAGATAACAGCTCAGTAGATGCTAAACCTCTTTTTCTATTCTTTTGTAATTGAGTTTTTAGCCTCCTATGGGCCCTTTCCACAATGGCCTGCCCTTGGCAATTGTGGGGAATTCCTTTCAGATGCTTTATCTGCCATTCTTTACAAAAGAATTCAAAAGTTTTGCTAATATAGGAAGGCCTATTATCAGTTTTAATGGAATATGGAACACCATAACTGAAAAGCATTGTAAAAGAAAACCACAAACCGCCTTAGACTTTTGGGAAGAAATAGGGATTGCCCAAATAAATCGAGAATAAGTGTCCACCACCACATGAAGATAAGGTTTCTTTGGAAATAAATTTGTTTGAGACTCAATATTTACATAACAATTGTGCTGTTGACCAGTTTCATCTCAGCAACTCTCATGGGTCATAGTACTTAGAAGAAAACGGGTACAGGAGTGGACAAATATGAAATAATTGAGACCACACAAAATGCATTCTATGGGGACCCACATCTATGAGATGAGAGACAAACTTTACTTTTCAGCTGATGACATTTTAAGTACAACTCTGGTACGCAAGGTATTTTCAGGGAAACAAAGGGCAGAGGATCATTAGGAGGGACAACACAATGGTACCAACCCTAGAATCTATGTATCACATAATTACCCAATGTAGGTGAAAAAGAGCCCTGCTAGAATTAAAGCGAAACATGAGACGGAGGTGTTCTGGTTTGCAAGAAGTTCGAAGTTCGCAGCATCCGGAAAGTAGAATTCAAGAAAGGCAGAAGCTATTGTATAGCACCGTGAAGCTGAGAGCACGAAAAAGCAAGTTGCTGGGAACTGGCTTGGCTCAATCTTTGAGTTGCAAAAATACTAGCCAGTGGGGAATTTAGCAGTCTTGGTGCTAAAAATTTCTATAAGATTGTAGGAAAACTGCACCACAGGGTGTGGCCCAAAAACCAAAAAAAAAAAAAAAAAAGGTCCCGCAGAGATAGTACAGCTGCATTTGCCTTGCAAGCAGCTGATCCAGTACCAAAGGTGGTTGGTTCGAATCCCGGTGTCCCATATAGTCCCCCGTGCCTGCCAGGAGCTATTTCTGAGCAGACAGCCAAGAGTAATCCCTGAGCACCACAGGGTGTGGGCCCCCCCCCCCCCAAAAAAAAAAAGATTGTAGGAAAACTGAGGCTGAATATCTGTAGTTAGCAAGGCAGGCAAAGCCAAATAAATAAAAGTAAAGAGATATATGTCACAGCCATGTCAGAAATATAGCCAGTAATCCACACAGGGGTTATGATTGACTTCACCGACAGGCCTTCTGACTGAAATATTTCTTGGGGAAAATTAGGCACTTCACCAGGAAAGCCAGTAGACACATCTGGAGTGTGCTATCCCTTTATAATGGAGACATCCATGTTACGTGCAGTGACACAATTGCTTCCTATAGGAAAGACAGGTCAGTATTGTCTAGCTTCAATTTTTTTTTTTGGCTTTTGGGCCACACCCAGCAGTGCTCAGGGAGTTACTCCTGGCTCTACACCCAGAAATTGCTCCTCGGTCCCTCCCAGATGGGCCGCATGCAAGGCAAATGCCCTGCAAATGCCCTAAACAACATTCTGTAACTATTCTGAAGGGATCTTCCAGAAGGGATCCAAGCACCGACAGCAATGTTCTGATCCTCATACACAAACTCTTGGTTCTGGGTCAGTTTTCTGTTGTGGAGCTGGCCGGAATCACATTCTTCAGAATCTCATCCGTGAATTTAAGCGGCCATGTATTAACATTAGCTTCTCTTTCAGCTGAAAAGACAATGTTACCAGCTTTTATTTCAAGCTTCCAAGCAATGCTCTGGAGGCTGGGGTAGGGATGGGGAAGTCCCACAAGCCATTCATAGCCAACCATGTCAAGGGTTCAATGTCAGAGCCCAAGGCTGCCAATGTTGCTCAGCCCTACGGTGCCAGGAATTGCACAGTCCATCCAGCAGTGCTTGGAGCCTCCAGGGCTGCACCCAGCATTGCTCAGGGGCACTATATGGTCCAGAGACTCAACCTATGCCTGGCATATACCACTTTATTGTTAGGTGGCTGCACACCTAGCAGTGCTCAGGGGTTACTCCTGTCATGTGCCTTTTTTTTTTTTAACTGTGACCAGAATAATTTGTGCTGGGGAGTAGAAAGGACCATGGAGTGCTGAACCCAGGGCATAGGATCAGCTCACTGAAAACAATGCACCAAAAACTGGCCACTTGGATAGTGCCCTGGACTACCTGTGCTCAACCCACCCCACCACTGTGGTATGTTTGTCTGTCCAGGGGAGCTAGCTGGACTACTCTCCAAGGTTCTGTCTCCTTTCTTGTGCAGGAAGTGTCACTCCTTAAAGGGCACAGCACTAGGCATATGCCACCACATGGAGCTACTCTGGCTGCATTCTGGAAGTAATCAGTTGGGGAGAAGGGAGAGAAAGTCAGAGTCAGGCTGGCCTTTGCACAATAATGTTGAGATTTCTTTGTGTCACCAATTCTGAAGAAATACCAAACCAGGGGTCGGAGCGAAAGTACAATCCATATGGTGCTTGCCTTGTACATGGCCAACTCAAAGTCAATCTCCAGCATCCCATAGGGTCCCCAGAGCATAGCAGGCATAATTCCCAAGTGTACCGCTAAGAGTAAGCCCCGAACATAGCTAGGCCATGGTCTCAAAATAAAAAAAAAACAAAAACACCAAACCAAGCATAGGGGATTAATTATGAAAGCACCTCCACCATTTCTATCACCCCCAGTTCAAGGGCACATAGTTCCCCATGCTGCCTATATTCAGGGAGACATAGAGCATGCGGTCTCACCTCCGCCACCCGCTCTTCAAGAGGGACTTCGTGAATCTCCACCTCAGACGCCGGCACTATGGCTTTTGTTGCTAGGAGATAGCTGGAGAGAAAACCAGGAGGACATCTTACCACCACATCTCAGAGCTATAATACAACCAGTAGGGTATTTGCCTTTCACATGACTGACTTGGGTCCAATTCCCCACATCTCATATGGTCCCGTAAGCACCGCCAGGAGTGATTCCTTTTGGTGCTTGGGTTACTCCTGGCTCTGTGTTCAGAAATTGCTCCTCGCAGGCTTGGGGGACCATATCAGATGCCAGGTTTGCCACGTGCAAGGCAAATGTCCTAACCACTGTGTCATCGCTCTAGCCCCAGATATGTTGGGCTAGTATTTCTGTATTTCTCTTTGTTTGTTTTGGGGCCACATCCGGTGACACTCAAGTGTTACTCCTGGTTCTGTGCTCAGAAATCATTCCTGGCAGGCAGGCAGGCAGGCTCCAGGGACCATATTGGATGTCAGAAATCGACCAGGTCAGCTGTGTGCAAGGCAAATGTCCTACCATTGTGTTATTGCTCTGGCCCTGATTCCTGAGTGTAAAGCCAGGAAAAAACCCTGAGCATCCTAGTGTACCCCAAACCCCCCCCCCAAAAAAAAAGCATAGACTATTCTTTGCAAAAGTTGTCTTCTATTGGGGCTGGAGTGATGGCATGGAGCAGTAAGGTGTCTGCCTTACCGGCACTAGCCTAGGATGGTCCGCAGTTCAATCCGCTGGCATCCCATCCCATATGGCTTCCCCAAGCCAGGCGTGATTTTTGAGTGTATAGCCAGGAGTAACCCCTGAGCGTCACAGGTGTGACCCAAAAATCACAAACAGAAAAAAAGCTGTCCTCTGAGTTTTAGGTAAATAAAAATGCATTTGGTTTTTCAATGGTAGATAAGATTATAATCTAAAATGATCTTAATTTAACGAGACATTATCACGGTTCCATGGCCATCTTTTTTTTTTTTTTTGTCTGTGAACAATTGAACCCAGAACCTCATCCCTACAAGGCAAGAGTTGTATTACTGAGTCACAGCCCCGAATCTAGCATCTGCTTAAATATACGGCCATGCCTGCCATCTTCTTTGATCGGACACTGTGTCCTCCAAATGGGACGCCAGTGTCCTCTACACGGCAGGCACATTCGACCACTGTGGCATGAAATTGAGTCCACTGCTGATATATCCAGAGTCCCCAAATATCTCCCAGATTGAGAGATCAACTCCCATTCTCGGGGAGACCTTGGCAATAATCGTCCGCAAGAAGTGATCCAAACCAAGAGGTTTTGGGGACAAAAGGTTTGGCCAAAAGAGCCTGATCCTCCCTGGTTCGATCTCTCTCCTCTCCTGTCTCTCCTCTGTGTCTTTGTGTCTCTGACTCTGTGCGTGTCTCTCTTGTCCTTCTCGCTTTCTTTCTCCCTCTCTGTGTCCTCCCGCAACCCCCTCTCCCACTGCCTCCCCCAGGCTCCTAATTTCCAAATACAGAATGAAACCAAAGTCCCCTCCAGACCCCTCCAGCACTGTGGACGAGCCCTTCGGGGCGCGCATCGGCCGCCGCTCACCACACCATCTTGTCGCTGGCCAGGCAGAAGTAGCCCCGCAAGGCCGCCAGGGCGGCGTGGGTCGAGTGCAGGTGGAAGCCGACGGAGACGCCGCAGGAGCAGGAGAGGAGGTTGTAGGTGCTGCCCTTGAGCAGGCCGTCGATGCCGAAGAGGAAGGCGTCGTCCCACACCACGTCGCGCGTGACCCTGGCGAACACGGCCGCCCCGACGCTCGAGGCCAGGTTCCGGGCCAGGTGCACCGAGTCGGCCAGCACGGCGTGGCAGCGCGCGCAGTGGAACACGGCGCAGCGTTCCGGCGGCAGCCACGGCGGCAGCCGCGCCTCCTCGGCGCTCAGCCCCGCGGGGCTGTGGAGAGCGGGCGACCCTCGCACCACCTGCGTGTCCCACTCCATGGAAGCCGTCAGAGAAGGCTCGTCGGCCCCGACGGCCCCCGCGCGGCGAGAGCGCAGGCGCCGCGCGGAAGCCGCCATCTTCCCCGGAGCGCGCGCTTTCGCGCTTTCCCTTTCGAAAGCGCCAGGCCCCGCCCCAGCACGGCCTCGCGCCTCCTCATTGGACGCCCGGGACGGCCGCTTCTGGTTGGAGGAAAACGGAGGCTGCGGATTGGCCCGCGTCTGTTTGGGGAAGTCTTTCCGGCCAATGGGAGCTCGTTCTGCTGGTTTAAACTCGAGCGGGTCTAGTGGAGCGTCCCGCTGGCGGCGGAGCCACTTGGGCAACGTCTGCGAGGCGGCGCGGCCCTCCGACACGATGCCGGTCCCCTCGGCCGCCGAGCTGGACTCCTTCGCGTACTGCGACCTGCAGAGTCTCGCCAAGAGTCGCGGCCTCCGGGCTAACCTGAGGGTAGGTGTGGGTGGAGCCGGAGCCTCGCCGAGCGCCCGACGTCCTGCTCCGGGGACCGTGAGCTCGCCGCTAGGGATGCGCGCGAAGCGTGTGCTCGTCCCTCTGAGCCATCCCCTCGGCTCTGTTCATTGCAAATGACATCTCAGTCGAGACGATCCTTAGAATCCAGAGGGGCGCGCAAGGCTGCTCATTGCAGGGCCGGCGCAATAGCGCGGGGCAGGACTTGTGCCTTGCACTCTGCAGACCTGGATTCAATCCCAGGCATTCCGAACGCTCCCCCAAGCCTGCCAGGAGTGATCCCTAAGCAACGCCGGGTGTGGCCCCCAAACAAAAACTGTTTATTGGGGCTGGAGAGAGTACGGCAGGTAGGACACTTGGCTTTCATGCAGCCAACCTGGGCTTAATCCTGGTATGATTAATCCCATAGGAAGAGCGCAGAGCCCTGACACCTGGCATTGGTATCACCCAAAACAAAAACAGTGTTTATTGACTTTTGGGGGGAGGGAGCTGTCACACCCGGCGGCACTCAGGGTTTACTCCTGGCTCTGCGCTCAGAAAACGCTTCTGGCAGGCACGGGGGACCCTATGAGATGCTGAAATTTGAACCACTGTCCATCCCGGGTTGGGTCTGCTGCGAGCGAGGCAAACGCCCTACTGCTGTGCTATCTCCTGGCCCCTATTGACTTATTTTAACTTTAATTTTTGTTTCTTCTGGGTTCTACCTGGCAGTGCTTAGGGCTTCTTCCTGGCTCTGGACTCAGTAATCACTCTTGGTGGTGCCAGGGGCACCCTGTGCAGTGCTGGGGATGTAACTAAAAAGTCAGCTCCTGCAGGGGTCTCAAACTCAATTTACCTGGGGGCCGCAGGAGGCAAAGTCGGGGTGATCCTTGAGTGCAAAGTCAGTAGTAAGCCTTGAACATTGGAGGTGTGACCCAAACAACTAAAACAAAACAAAACAAGATTCCTCTAGGGCAGGGCCACAAAATGTTGTACGGAGGGTCGTTTGCAGCCCACGGGCCGCGAGTTTGAGACCCCTGAAAGGCAAGCAAGCACCTTACCCTTACCTTACCCTTACTCTCTCCAGCTTCTGTTCAGTGTTTATTATTTTATTTTTGGCTCTAAGAGATTTTTCTTTGCAGGCTGACAAGTTGTTAAAAACCTTGAAAGCTCACCTGGAGCAAGAAACAACCAAAGAAAAGAATCATGTAAGTAACTTTCTTAAATCACTTTGTTTGGACTTTGGTTTTTGGGGTTTTTGAGGGCTCTTAGTGGTTACTCTTGGCTCTACGCTCAGAAATCGCTTCTGGCAGGCTCGGGGACCATATATGGATGCCTTAATTCAAACCACCGTCCTTCTTTCAAGGCAAATGCCCTACCTCTCTCCGGCTCCTATTATTATTATTATTGATTAAATAGTAAAGCAATGATTTCATTAATGTGAGGAATAAGCACTTTGTAACTTAAAAGGAGCTATTTGATTTGTTGATTGATTAGGGTTTTTTTTTGGTCACATCAGGCTTTGTTCGGGACTTACTCCTGGTTCTGTCCTCAGGGATCATTCCTAGGGATGTTCAGGAGACCAAATGCAGTGCCAGGGATTGGTCCAGGATTAGCCAAGAAATACCTAAGAAAAAAAAAAAAAATACCTAAGACACTCTTCACCAAACATTTTGGCTGGTGGTAGCAGTATATCTTTTTCATAATTGGTTTGTTCTAAATGGTGAGCTCTTCAATGAGAGGCCCTCAGGCTAAGGTTATTGGGAGTTGCCTAGATGGTGTGAATGGAGAAGGGACTAGAAAACTCTGCTCTTTCAAATGGAAATAGCTTCTGCAATGTTGAGCTGGACTTGATTTTTCTGATGGGGCTAGACTGTGCCCTGCATCCCTGGCAGCACATGCTCACCACAGATACTTCTTTCTTTTGTTTTTTTTTTTTTGGGGGGGGGGAGGGTCACACCCGGCAGCACTCAGGGGTTACTCCTGTCTCTATGCTCAGAAATCTGTCTTGGCCGGCTCAGGGGACCAGATGGGATGTCAGGATTCGAACCACCGACCTTCTGCAAGCAAGGCAAACGCCTTACCTCCATGCTATCTCTCTGGCCCCCACAGATACTTGTAATACCCTGCACTTAAACAGACCACCTGTTACTGGTGTTAGGATTCCTTTAGTTTGGGGGGTGGGAGAGGTTGACTTTGATTTTTTTTTTTTTTTTATAAGTAATGCTCAGGGATGAATCCTGGTGGTTCCCTGGGGGACCATATATGATTAAACTTGGGTTGGCCAGTGCAAGACATATACCCTACCCCCAGTACTATGGCTCCAGCTTCAGGGTTCCTTTTGTTTTGGGGCTATTGCTGCTGATGTTCAGGGGTCACTCCTGCTTCTGTGCTCCAGTGTCAATTGGGTCTTCTACATGCAACAAGTAGAGCCTTGTTGTATTCTCTCCATCTCTTTTTTTTTGGGGGGTGTGTGTGCAGAGGGAGCATGGTCCCTCTCCATGAATCTCATGAGTACTTTAAATGTGTCTTTTCAGCAAAAACATGTGTGACCTAGGGCACCAGTTCTTTTGGTTTGGGGAGACGTTGTTGGGCCACATCAAGTGGCGCTCGGGGGTTATTCTGGCTCTGCGCTCAGAAATCACTCTTGACAGGCTTGGGGAACCATCAGAGATGCGGGGAATCGAACACGGATTCGTCCTTGATTGGCTGCATGCAAAGCAAACTTGCTAATGCTGAGTTATTGCTCCTGCGTGGAGCACCTGTTCTGTAGAGGAAATAGTTTCTCTCTAAAACAGTCTTCCCGTGACTACGTGAGGTATTAGAAGGAAGAGACCAAAAACATCTCTCTTGCTTTCTGCTCTCCTGAACCTCTTCTTGCACCTTCTGATTCTCACACTCCTAGTCTCATATCTTTTTTGGGGTGGGGGAGGGGGTATACCCGGTGACTCTCAGAGGTTACTTCTAGCTATGCGCTCAGAAATCGCTCCTGATAGGGCCCGAGAGATAGCATGGAGGTAAGGCATTTGCCTTGCATGCAGAAGGACGGTGGTTCGAATCCCGGCATCCCATATGGTCCCCTGAGCCTGCCAGGAGCGATTTCTGAGTGTAGGGCCAGGAGTAACCCCTGAGCATTGCCGGATGTGACCCCAAAACAACAAAAACAAAAAAAAGACATTGCTCCTGTCTTGGGGGACCATATGGGATGCGGGGGTGGAGTGGGGGATTGAACCTTGGCCCATCCTAGGTCAGTATGTGCAAGGCCACCCTACAGATAGTGCCACCGCTCCAGCCCTCATATCTTTTCTTTAATAATACCTTTATTTAAGCACTGTGATTACAAACATGTTTGTAGTTGGGTTTCAGTTTAAAGAATAAGCAGCCCTCCTTCACCAGTGCAACATTCCCACCACCAATGAGCCCCATTTTCCTTCTCCCCCACCCCTTGCCCGTATTTGAGATAGGCATTCTATTTCTCTCATGCACCACCATTGTCATGAGAGTTGTTGGTGTAATTATTTCTCTAACTTCACTCAACACTATTTGTGGTAAGCTTCATATTTTGGGCCATCCTTCCAGCCTTCATCTCTTATTTCTATGTGTTATTACAGTAATGTCTTTTATTTTTCTTAAAACCCATAAATGAATGAAACTAGTCTGTGTCTAACTCTCTTTCTCACTTATTCCTTTTTTTTTTTTTTGGTTTTTGGGCCACACCCGGCAGTGCTCAGGGGTTACTCCTGGCTGTCTGCTCAGAAATAGCTCCTGGCAGGTACGGGGGAACCATATGGGACACCGGGATTTGAACCAACCACCTTTGGTCCTGGATTGGCTGCTTGCAAGGCAAACACCGTTGTGCTATCTCTCCGGGCCCTCTTTCTCACTTATTTCACTCAGCATAATAGTTTCCATATCCATCTGTGTATAGGAAAATTTCATGATTTCATTTTTTCCCCTGACGGCTGCATAGTATTCCATTGTGTATATGTACCACAGTTTCTTTAGCCACTCATCTGTTGTTAGGCATCTGGGTTGTTTCCAGATTCTGGCTATTGTAAATAGCACTGCAAGAATATAGGTGTGCGACAAGCATTTTTGAATTGTGTTTTTGTGTTCTTTGGATATATCCCTAGGATTGGTATATCTGGATCATATGGGAGCTCAATGTCGTTTTTTGCATCCTAACCACTGTTAGGTCTGGTCACTGTTAAACCATTTAAAACAGATCTTTCATGTGTCTAGGCATTATTCAGTTTAAAGTCTGTTTCACTCTAAGTGTTATAATTGCATAGATACAGCAGATTGATATGTGTCTTTTCAGGGTGAATGTAGTGAGACTCAGGTACAGATCTGCACTCAGAGAGAATCAGCTGGCCACATCACTAAAACCAAAAGAAAGCAGAGTACCCTGCACACCACCCCTAACCTACAGGTGAAGTGGGGTGCAACTGAGCAGCCTCACACTGGTGCTAAGATCCTCAGAGTCCGTTTTTGTCCTCATTGGGCCCTGTGTGGCTGGAGGACTATGCTGATCACTGCAAGCCTCTGGCTGCTAAGGGAAGGATCAGACATACCACTTGGATATCCCCATTTTTCTCCTTACCTTAGTCGTTTCCCCTTGATTCATCTCTGCTTTGAGAAAGTAGTGATTACTTCTTACTTATATAATTTATTTCCTTTTTATATCTGCAGGAAGATCATTCAGAGATTAAAGAAAGTGGCTCCGTGGCATCACAGGATCAAGAGGAGCTGGACGACTTGTCGCTCAGTGCACCTGTGGCAGTTCCTTTTCTCCCAGATCAGGATGAGAGTGCCTTGGCCTCAGAGAAAGGAGGCATAATAGGTAGCCCCAGAAGCATTGCTAGAACTGCTGTTCTTTATGTTCTGATCTGGCTACACCCCAACAGGGGCCCCTATGTAGCTGGACTACAGGCATGGATGATAGTGGAGCCAAGGCCAAACTGTCTCACACTCACCATGTAGCGGCTTCTCAGTAGTGGTCTGTGGTCCCCTGAATGGGCTTTTTGTGTCTCTTCCTCACCTGCCATCATGAAGGAACCCCAATTAGGGCCAGAGCTATTCGATGTCAAGCAGGGTGTTTGCTTTGTGTGCTACTGACCCAGATTCAATCTGCAGCATACCGTTTGGTCCTTCAAGCACCACCAGGAATGAATCCTAGGTGTATAGCCAGGAGTAATCTCTGAACACTGCTGGGTGTGCACCCCCACCCCTGAAAAACAAAGATCTTCCCTTCAATTACATTAAGAACCACCTTCTTGACTTTTTAATTGGATCCTCTCTGTAAAAGCACTATTTTTTATTTTTGTTTGTTTTTGGGTCACACCCGGTAGCGCTCCGAAGTTACTCCTGGCTCTATGCCAGGGGTCTCAAACTCTCGACCCGTGTTTGCGGTCCTCCGTACAGCATTTTGTGGCCCGCGGCCAGCCTTCAAATATTGCAGTATTCGCGATTATTCACTTACTGAATAATCACAATAAAAATCGCATTAAACATTCGCATACCCTGAGCAGTTCCGTTCAGGGCATGCAAATGTTTAATGTGATTTTTTGCGATTTTTTTCTTACTAATGCGATTTTTTATGGCGAATATTCGGTAAGCGAAATCCCTTATGCGGCCCTGCCCCACCCCGACTTTGCCTCCTCAGCCCCCAGGTAAATTGAGTTTGAGACCCCTGCTCTATGCTCAGAAATCGCTCCTGGCAGGCACGGGGAACCATATGGGATGCCGGCATTCGAACCACCAACCTTCTGTATGCAAGGCAAATGCTTTATCTCCATGCTATCTCTCCAGCTCCAAAAGCTCTATTTTTATTTTATTTTATTTTTTATCTTTTTTTGTTTGTTTGTTTTTTTGGGTCACACCTAGGAATGACTCCTGAGCACTGTTGGGTGTGACCCAAATACCAAAACAAAAAGGGGGAGTATAATTTCAAACACTACTTAAACTCTAGCATCATGTTTTTGTTTTTTTTGTGGTTTTTGGGTCACACCCGGCAGTGCTCAGGGATTATTCCTGGATCCAGGCTCAGAAATTGTTCCTGGCAGGCACAGGGGACCATATGGGACGCCGGGATTCGAACTGATGACCTCCTGCATGAAAGGCAAATGCCTTACCTCCATGCTATCTCTCCGGCCCCTCTAGCATCATGTTACAGGATTTTGTTTTTGTTTTTTTATTTGTATTTTGTTATTTGAACTATAGCAATAGTGTAGAGAGCTATTCCCAGCTTTGTTCTCAGTAGACCATACAGTGCTGGTGATGAAACCATAGGTTCTTTCATGCAAACTGTACACTTAAGCACTTTGAGCCATCTTCCCTAAGTGGGATTTTCTTTAATTTTTTGGATAATTGCTCAATATGGGATGCCAGGTATGAACCCAGATCTGCCATGTACGAGGAAATTGCCTGTACTTACTGCACTATCAGTGTAACCTCTGAATGTTAATATTTATTAATAAAAACCTATCTTTTTCTTTTTTTTTTTTTTTTGTTTTTTTTGTTTTTGTTTTTGGGTCACACCCAGTGGTGCTCAGGGGTTACTCCTGGCTGTCTGCTCAGAAATAGCTCCTAGCAGACACGGGGGACCATATGGGACACTGGGATTCGAACCAACCACCTTTGGTCCTGGATCGGTTGCTTGCAAGGCAAACACCGCTGTGCTATCTCTCCTGGCCCTAAAACCTATCTTTTTCATCTGCAAGCATTTATGTTTTATGTGTGCTGATGGTCAGTGTTACATAAAACGCTGGCAAGAACCCTCTTTGATTTTATTTATATTTTGTTTTTGGCCACACTCAACAGTGCTCAGGGCTTACCTATTACTTCGCTCAGGAATCACTCCTGGCAGAGCAGATGCTTGACCTTCAGCCCTTCCTTTTTGTTTGTTTGGTTTTTGGGCCACACCTGGAGACCCTCAAAAATCACTCCTGGCTCGGGGTACCATACGGGACACCTGGAATCGAACACAGGCCCATTCTGGGTCAGTCCCATGCAAGGCAAATGCCTTACAGCTGTGCTATCACTCCAGCCCTCCTTTTTCGTTTTTGAGCCAATCTCCAGCAGAAACCCCACAGCCCTGCATACTCTGTCTCATCACTCTTCTATTTTCTGGCTGCATTGGATAATGCAGCCTTTATTAGTAGTATTTCTTGAAACTCCACAAGCGTGTTTGAGAGAGAGATTTGTAAGGCATGTTCTCTACCACTGAGCAAACTTCCAGGCCCACTTGCATACTTTGTAATAGGTTTCCTCATGACTGTGATGGAAGGAAGAGGGTTTACAAACTTAAGATAATATACCATAACTGAAACTGGGTTAAAAAGATAATTGGGGGGTTGGGTCCACACCCAGCAGTACTTGGGTTACTCCTAGCACTGTGCTCAGAAATCATTCCTGGCAGGCTCAGGGGAACGTATTGGATGCTGAGGACTAAATCTGGTTTGTCCTGTGTCAGCTCTGTGCAAGGCAAACACCATAACACTGTGCTATTGCTCTGGCCCCAACTTCAACTGGATTTAAAGAGCAGAAATAAAACAAGCAGAAGAATGAGGAAAGGTGTCAAATATTAAGTGTCTTAGCTGGGAGGAATCTGACTTTATTCTATTTGTAACAGTCACAAGTCTGTTATAAAATGCTGGAAACAAGGTGTTCTGCATTTCAGTATTTATATATAGCTTTTGTACAAAAAGCATCAAAGTCCTAAGTTTATGAAGCATCTGAGTTAAAAATTGCAGCAAACTAGAACTAACTCTCCTCTTTTGCACTGTCTTCTCCACACCTTGCCCAGACCCTCACATAAAAATTTCCTGGGTTCACTTATGAACATTGACTGGGAAGAATTTCTTGGGGGGAATTGGAGGGTAAGTGGGCCACAACCAGCATTTCTTGCTCAATAATTCCTGACTCTGCTCATGAATTACTCCTGGCTGCCTTGGGGGACCATATGGGGTACCAGGGATCAAACCTAGGTTGACTATTTGCAAGAAAAGCACCTAGTATACTCACTCTGGTCCTGGGAAGAATTTTAAGTTTTTCATTAGTTCTTTATCTTTGGATTCAGACCATGAAGATGCAAAGATACTCTCAGGAAAAAAGAAGTCTCTTGACACAGATGAATTCGTTAAATCTAGGAGAAAGAGAAGAATCGCAAATACTCTCACTCCAAGTAAGTCTCTTGGCACAGTTGAAGGGATGAACTGAAAGGATGCTTGGCCCTCTGGGCTGATATGGGTGGGACAGGATGCTGTGTGCTAGGACTACTATATTGATATCTGTCCTCTCGTTTTCTAGTTGCAAGATTCTGGGCAATGATTTTTTTCCTTAGTAAAGCTGTTTCCTCTTCATTTAAAGTGGTTATAATTATGTTACCTGTCAAATCAAGATGCTAACTAGAATGACTGAAGCTGTTTCTCCACTTTTGTTTGTTTTGGGGTCACACCAGTGGTGCTCAGGGGTTACTCCTAGCTCTGTGCTCAGAAATCGTTCCTGGCAGGCTCGGGATCAAATGGGATCCTGGGGATTGGACCCAGGTCCGTCCCAGGTTGGCAGCATGCAAACAAATGCCCTACCTCTGTGCTATCGCTCCAGCTCCTATTTTCCCACTTTTGATTAACTAGCAAAGCAGCTAACAGCAGGATCCAATAAAATCTGAAAATGAAAAGTAATGAATGGCCTCCCTGCAGTTTCTCTTACTCTCGCCTTCCTTCCCCTCTCTCCCTCTCCCTTCTTGCCTATTCATTTTCTCTTTTCTTTTTCCACTTTATCTCTCTTTCCTTTGTTTCCTCTCTTTTTTGTTGTTTTTATATTGTTTTGTTTTGTCTTTTGCTTTTTGGTCACACCTGGCAGTGCTCAGGGATTACTCCTGGCTCTGCGCTCAGAAATCGCTCCTGGCAGGCTCAGGGGTTATATGGGACACCGGGATTCGAACCACTAACCTTCTGCATGAGAGGCAAACGCCTTACCACTCCATGCTATCTCTCCGGCCCCTGTTTCCTTTCTTTTTTATTCTTTTTTCTTCATTTTGTTTTACTTTTGGCTTTTGTGCCACAGCCAGGAGTACTTGGGTTACTCCTCGCTCTGCACTCAGGAATTACTCCTGGCTGTGCTTGAGGCACCATATGAGACCTGGTTTTGAAACCAGGTCAGCTGAATGCTAGGTAAATGCCCTATCTGCTGTACTATCACTCCTGCCTCTCTTTTTTAGCTATTCCTGGCTCTGGGCTCGGGAATCATCCCTGGTAGTTCTTGATTGAGGAAGCCATATATAGTGCCTAGGATTGAACCATTTTTAGCCACATTCAGAGCAAGGATTTTGCCAGTTGTACTATCTCTCCAGGCCCATCAGTTTCTTTCCTTTCCAGTAAAACAAAAAGGAAGAGAGAGATTGTCAGACATGGAATTCTCTACTTTGTATTGCTCTGCACATAGAAGAATCTTAATTGAGGCTTACGTATTTGTAGGACTTGGAATATCGCTCTCAGCATATATTGGCAATCTAATAAATATATTTTATTCTTTTTCTTTTCTTTTTTTTTTTTTTTTTTTTTGGTTTTTGGGCCACACCCAGTGACACACAGGGGTTACTCCTGGCTATGTGCTCAGAAATCGCTCCTGGCTCAGGGGACCATATGGAAAGTCGGGGATTGAACTGAGGTCCGTCCTGGGTCAGCCACGTGCAAGGCAAGCACCCTACTGCTGTACTATCGCTTTGGTCCCTATTTTATTATTATATTTTATCATACAGTGTATCAGGAAGCATGCCATGCTACCATAGCCTGAATGCATGTATATATGTATATGGTCTATGAGCAACAAATAGTTCTGAGCATTTTTAAGTTTTGTAAGAGAAGAACATTGGCCAGAGCAATACAGTGAGTGGGGCTCTTTCCTTGCATGTGGCTGACCCAAATTTGACTCTGCTGTATTCCATATAGTCCCCCACACTCTGCCAGGAATGATTTTTGAGCACAGAGTCAGGAATAACCCCTGAGCAGCATCAGATGACCCCCATCCCCCAAAAATAGAGACTACAGGAACCATACCACGAGGCTGCAAACCACAAACAGGGACTGCTTGCTGCTTTACAGCAAATGTCTGTCAATCCTAGGTATATTCATTAATAATTGTTAAGCAGAAAATTTATGATGGTCAAATAGAAGTCATTTGGATGATTGATAGTATAGGATAAAGCTATGACTTTCGAAGTTTTTGCTGTGTTGAAAATTGAAACCATGACCTCACTCATGCCAGGAGTGAGCCATGTCTCAGGCACTCTGAGTCCTTTACCATGGGATAACCACAAACATCTGTACCACCAAAAGTGATGAAGAAGTGTCAGGTGTCTGGTAATGTTTAAGATGAATGCATTTTGCCCTTGTTTCAAAAAAAAACTTTTTTTTTTAAATTAAAACATTAACAAAGATGAGTCTAAAGTTGGACATTAAAAATTCTGAGAGGAGGGCCTGGAGAGATAGCACATCGGCGTTTGCCTTGCAAGCAGCTGATCCAGGACCAAAGGTGGTTGGTTCGAATCCCAGTGTCCCATATGGTCCCCCGTGCCTGCCAGGAGCTATTTCTGAGCAGACAGCCAGGAGTAACTCTTGAGCACCGCCTGGTATAGTCCAAAAAACCAAAAAAAAAAAAAAAAATTCTGAGAGGAGGGAGAAAAGATAGCATGGAAGTGGGGCATTTGCCTTGCATGCAGAAAGACATTGGTTTGAGTCCTGGTATCCCATATGGTCCCCCGAGCCTGCCAGGACCAATTTCTGAGTAGAGAGCTAGGAGTAACCCCTCAGCTGGAGCAATAGCATAGCAGGTAAGGCATTTGTCTTGCATATGACTGACTCCGGTTTGATCCTTGTCAACTCTTATGGTTCCCTCGAGCCATAAGTGATGCCAGGAGTGATTTCTGAGCACCACCAGATATGGCTCAAAAACCAAAAGAACAAAAACAAAACAAAACAAAGTCAATGATGGGAACAGAGATACAGTATAGCTGGTAAGGCATTTGTGTTGCATGTGGTCAACCCATGTTTGATCCTGGCACCCTGTAGTCGCCTGAGCACCTCCAGGAGTGATTCTGGAGTACAAAACCAAGAGTAACTCCTGACCATCACCAGGTATAGCCCAAAATAAACCAAAAAACAATTGAGAATAAAAATAGGCATTTGACCACCTGTACATAGCCCGCTGGTTCAATCCTGGCACCCAATATAATCTCCTGAACCTACCAGGATTGATCACTGAGGCAGAGCCAGGAGTAATCCCTGAGCACTAGTGGGTATAGGTTCCCCCAAAGAAAAGGGAATTCAGGGGCTTCATTGGTGGAAGGAAGTGGATGCTGGTAAAGTGATTAAATTGGTGTTGAAATATTGTATGCTTGCAACCCAATCATAAATAACTTTGTAATTTCACAATGCCAAAATTAAAAGGTTCAGAAATGAGAATAAAGAATAAGTATTAAGAAATATAAAAAGGGGCTGGCGAGGTGACGCTAGAGGTAATGTGTCTGCCTTGCAAGCGCTAGCCAAGGAAAGATCACGACCACGGTTCAATCCCCCCCATATGGTCCCCCCAAGCCAGGGGCAATTTCTCAGGGCTTAGCCAGGAGTAACCCCTGAGCATCAAATGGGTGTGGCCTGAAAAAAAAAAAGAAATACAAAATGGGGGCCAGAGAGATAGCATGGAGGTAAGACATTTGCCTTGCATGCAGAAGGTAGGTAGTTTGAATCCCAGCATCCCATATGCGTGCCCCTCCCCCCCCAGCCTGCCAGGAGTGATTTCTGAGCATAGAATCAGGAATAACCCCTGAGCGCTGCCGGGTGTGACCCAAAAACGGAGGGAGGGAGGGAGGGAGGGAGGGAGGGAGGGAGGGAGGGAGGGAGGGAGGGAGGGAGGGAGAGAAGAAGGAAGGAAGGAAGGAAGGAAGGAAGGAAGGAAGGAAGGAAGGAAGGAAGGAAGGAAGGAAGGAAGGAAGGAAGGAAGGAAGGAAGGAAGGAAGGAAGGAAGGAGAGAGAAAAGAAAATGAATAAATGTTCTTGCCTTTTTTGTTTGTTTTGTTGTTGTTGTTGTTGTTGTTGTTGTTGTTTTTGGGTCACACCCGGCAGTGCTCAGGGGTTACTCCTGGCTCTCCGCTCAGAAATCGCTCCTGGCAGGCTCGGGGAACCATATAGGATGCCAGGATTCGAACCACCATCCTTCTGCATGCAAGGCAAATGCCCTACCTCCATGCTATCTCTCCAGCCCTGGAGTTTTTGTCTTTCTACTAATCTGTATATTTTGGATAATATTCTAGACTTTAAGAAACTTCATGAGGCTCGTTTTGAGGAAATGGAGTCCATTTATCAATATATGGAAAGGAAAAAGAAAATTTTCGAAGAACGCAAGTTACTTAATGAATTGAAGGTATGTTGATAAAATAAAATTTTTTTTTTCGTTTTTGGGTCACACCTGGCCGTGCCCAAGGGTTACTCCTGGCTCTGCACTCAGAAATCACTCCTGACAGGCTCAGGGATGCTGAGATTTGAACCACCATTTGTTCTGGGTTGGCTGCTTCCGAGGCAAACGCCTTATCGCCCTACTGCCCTATGCTCCAGCCCCATATAAAATAATGACACCAAACATTAATATGTTACCTCTACCCTCCACAGGGAATATTAGGCCCCTCCTGGCAGTACTCAGGAGTCCATATATGTTCCAGGGATCAATCCAGGGCCAGAAGTGACCACTAAATACCACTGGATGTGGTCAAAAGATAAAATTTTTTTTTTCTTTTTTTTTTTGGTTTTGGTTTGGGTCAGTGTGTGTTGAGGGCTTACTCCTGGCTCTGCGATCAGAAATCAGTCCGGGCAGCCACGGGGGACCACATAAGATACTGGGATTCAAACCGCCATCTGTCCTGGGTTGGCTGCGTGCAAGGCAAATACCCTACCACTGTGCTATCTCTCTGGCCCCTGTTTTCTTATATTTAATTTTACTGCTTTTTGTTTTTTCCCTTTTTTAATTTTGTTTTGGGGTCACTCCTGGCAGGCTGGGGGGGACCATCTGGGATGCCGGGATTCGAACCACTGTCCTGCATACAAGGCAAATGCCCTACCTCCATGCTATCTCTCCAGCCCTCATTTCCTTATTTGTATTTTTTTTTTTTTTTTTTTGGTTTCTGCTTTTTGGGTGACATCGGTGACACTCAGGGGTTATTCCTGGCTACGTGCTCAGAAATTGCTTCTGGCTTGGGGAACCATATGGGACGCCTGGGGACCGAACCACTGTCTGTCCTCGGCTAGTGCAGGCAAGACAGATAGATGCCTTACCGCTTGTGCCACCGCTTCAGCCCCCCATTTGTAATTTTTTTTTTTCAGCCATACTGGTCACACTCAAGCGTTACTCCTGGCTATCTGCTCAGAAATCGCTCCTGGCTTGGGGGGCCATATGGGACGCCGGGGGATCCAACTGTGGTCCATTTTAGGCAGCATGCGCAAGGCAGAGGCCTTACCGACTGCGCCACCACTCCGGTCCCCTATTTGTAAATTTCTTTTTTTTTTTTTTTTTTTTTGGTTTTTAGGTCACACCTGGCAGTGCTCAGGGTTTACTCCTGGCTCTAGGCTCAGAAATCGCCCCTGGCAGGCACAGGGGACCATACTATTTGTAATTCTTTTCTTTTGTTTTTTTTTGTTTGTTTTTTCGGGCCACACCCATTTGATGCTCAGAGGTTACTCCTGGCTAAGCGCTCAGAAATTGCCCCTGGCTTGGGGGGACCGTATGGGACAACAGGGGATCGAACCGTGGTCCTTCCTTGGCTAGCGCTTGCAAGGCAGGCACCTTACCTCTAGCGCCACTTGGCTTGGGGGGACCGTATGGGACAACAGGGGATCGAACCGTGGTCCTTCCTTGGCTAGCGCTTGCAAGGCAGGCACCTTACCTCTAGCGCCACTTCGCCGGCCCCTATAATTTAATCCACTTTTTTTTTTTATATGGTATTGTACAATTAAACACTTGGATGTAATTGGATTGGTGGGTATTGTGAGATCAACTTCAGCGTTTCATACATGAAAAGGATCATTATACCACTAAGCCAGATCTCTACTACTGGAAAGGGTTGGTTGTTTTTCGCACCTGAGGCATAGCTGCCAGTGCTTGGGATGATGTTATACTAGATATTGAATGGGGGCTCTAAAATGCAAACTTTTTTTTTTCTTTTTTTCTTTTGGTTTTTGGGCCACACCCGGTGACGCTCAGGGGTTACTCCTGGCTATGCGCTCAGAAGTCGCTCCTGGCTTGGGGGACCATATGGGATGCTGGGGGATCGAACCGCGGTCCGTCCTAGGCTAGCGCAGGCAAGGCAGCAGGCACCTTACCTCTAGCGCCATCTCGCCGGCCCCTAAAAGCAAACTTTATCCTTTTGTGCTACTTCCTCAACCTAGAATTTTTTTTTGTTTGTTTGTTTGTTTTAATTTATTTATTTGGGTTTTGGACCATGCCTAGTGCTGTTCAAAGGCTGCTCTTTCTCAGCATTCATGGCCCTTCCAGTGCTGCAAGTATATGCAAAATATATGCTTCAGACCACTAAGATTCCTTTTTTTGGGCGAGGAGGTCACACTGGTGGTGCTCAGGGTTACTCCTGGTTCTGTATTCAGAAATCACTCCTGGCAGGCTTGGGGGACCATATGGGATGTCAGGAATTGAACCCAGAGTCTGTCCCCAGTTGGCCACGAACAAGGCAAACGCCCTACAGCTGTGCTATCATTCTGACCCCATAATGTTCCCTTTATGTTCCGTTTTGTCTTCAGACCATATTCTGACATGCCAGCGTTATTCCTGGCTCTGCATTCAGGAGTTATTACTGGAAGGCTTGGGGTCCAAATAGGATTCCAGGAATTGAACGTGGGTCGGCTTCATACAAGGCAAATACCTACTGACTGTACTATACTATCACTCCAACCCCCATTCTAGTGTTCATGTTTTTTGTTGTTGTTGACTTGGGGGAGACTTGTTTTTGGGCCAGACCCTGCATTAGTCAGGGTTTACTCCTTGATCTGCACTCAAGGTTCATTCTTGGCAGTGCTTGGAGGATCCACATAGGATGCCTGGATCAAAATCTGGTGAACTGGGGGCCAGAGAGATAGCACGGAGGTAAGGCATTTGCCTTTCATGCAGAAGGTTGTGGTTCGAATCCTGGCATCCCATAGGGTCCCCCGAGCCTGCCAGGAGCGATTTCTGAGCATAGAGCCAGGAGGAACCCCTGAGCGCCAACGAGTGTGGACCCAAAAACCAAAAAAAAAAAAAAATTTTGGTGAACTACCTGCAAAGTAAGCACTTTACCCACTATCTTGTTCTTTTTCCTTTTTCTTTTTCTGTTTTTTTGGGTCACACCCGGTGCTCAAGGGTTACTCCTAGTTCTGTGCTCAAAATCACTCCCAACAGGCTAGGTGAGAGACCATATGGAATGCCGAGATTCAAATCACTGGCAGTCCTTGGTCGGCTGCATGCAAGGTATACGCCCTACTACTGTGTTATTGCTCTGGCTCTGACACTATCTTGTTTTTAAACAACAATGAACAAACTAATTTGTAGGAGGGACAGAGTTAGAGGAAAACTATTTTAATTTCTGCATGGGAATCATAAAATTTTTTTTTCAGGAATACAGGTTTGACTTGCAGTTTGTTAAACCCAAAACTGCCATATTTCTGATTCATTGGTATTTCTTTTTTGTTTGTTTGTTTGTTTGTTTTTGTTTTTGGGTTACACCCGGCAGCGCTCAGGGGTTACTCCTGGCTCTATGCTCAGAAATCGCTCCTGGCAGACTCGGGGGACCATATGGGATGCCAAGATTCAAACCACCGACCTTCTGCATGCAAGGCAAATGCCTTGCCTCCATGCTATCTCTTCGGCCCCCACATTGGTATTTCTTTCTGGCCAGTGTTAGTTGAGTTATTTACAATCTCTTGACCTGGATATAAGGCTTCTAGCCAAGGCTTTTGTACCACATCACCCAGCACAAACAGAAGGTACACTTTGGGGAAGAGGAGGACCCATGTTTGACAGTGCTTGGAGCTTACTCCTGCAGTCTGCACTCCGAGATCAATCCTAGTAGGTTTCAGGGGATCTACCTGTTGTATTGCCACTCTGTCCCCAATCAGAATTTACTTCCTTTTACTTGTTTGTTTTTGGCTACCCACACAGTGCTCAGATTTTAATTCTGGCTCAGATTTAAGCACAGAGCCAGGATAAATATGGAGCACTGTACTCAGGAGTCAGTCTTGGCAGTCTCAGTGTACTGTATGGAGTGTCAGAGATCAAACTTGAATCAACCCCTTGCAAAGCAAATACCCTGTCTGCTGTACTATCACTGTGCTTCATGGGCACAGGAAACTGTCCAGCCCAGCATGCAGGATCAACACGAAAAAGTAGCAAGGAAAAATGAAAGATGGCGGGCCCAGAGAGATAGCACAGCAGCGTTTGCCTTGCAAACACCCAATCCAGGACCAAAGGTGGTTGGTTCGAATCCCGGTGTCCCATATGGTCCCCCGTGCCTGCCAGGAGCTATTTCTGAGCAGATAGCCAGGAGTAACCCCTGAGCACCGCCGGGTGTGGCCCAAAAACCAAAAAAAAAAAAAAAAAATGAAAGATGGCAAACCTCTGCATCTTGCGACCCAATCAAGACTGCATATATGGGGCTCGGAGAGATAGCACAGCGGCGTTTGCCTTGCAAGCAGCTGATCCAGGACCTAAGGTGGTTGGTTCGAAACCCGGTGTCCCATATGGTCCCCCGTGCCTGCCAGGAGCTATTTCTGAGCAGACAGCTAGGAGTAACCCCTGAGCACTGCCGGGTGTGACCCAAAACCAAAAAAAGAAAAAAGACTGCATATATAGCCAGCTTTAACAGGACACTTTTCCTCCCCTTAGAAGCAGCCCAGCAGCAAGGACTTTGGGGTTACTCCAAAGTCCCAAAGAGAACATGTCTATGAGCTGTATACTCCTGTCAGCCAGCAGCGTTCTAAAGGCCGGGACCGTGGCACAGCTCAAAGTACTTCATGTGTGAAAGGGTCAGGCAAGTGCTCAGCCACAAGAATGAGCGTCAGGTAAGAAGACTGCAAGGGTGGTTGGCATCCAGGAACTCAAAGCTACTTCTTTCAATTTGCATCACATGGATATCAGCTTCAGATTTTGTTTGGTTGTCTGTTTGGGGCGCACACCCATGGTACTCAAGGGTTTTTCTAGTTCTGTTCTCAGGGGTCACCTTTAGTGACATACAGAGATGAAGCGATGCCAAGCACTTTACTGGGGATCCTACATGCAGAACTCACAACAGCTCACACTGTTGAGCTATCACTCTAGCCTACACTAAATGTTTTTATGTGAATGAAACAGGCTGGAAAGATAGTAAGAGAGGAAAGTAAGCTTTACACACAGTCAACCAGATTGATACTCAGCACCACATTCAGTTTTTCCATATTTAGATTTTGAGCCACAATTGGCTGTGTTCAGGGAACACTCATAGCAGGGCTTGAGCAACCATTTGTAACAGAGGGGATCAAACTGAAGTTGGCTATGCGCAAGAAAAGCTCCACCCAGAACTGTCTTGGGTCATGACATATATAATTTACTGGATCATGTGAATTACAAAGTTTTTCACTGAGTTTTAAGGATATAATGTTTGAGCACCAGTCCTCTCACCAGTTTACATTTCCTGCCACCAAATGTCCCCAGTTTCCCACATTTTTCTTTTTGTTTGTTTGTTTTGGGGGGCCACATCTGTCAGCTCTCCTGACTCTGCACTCAGAAATCACTCCTTAATGTGACCCAAAATCGAAGGAAGGGAGGGAGGGAGGGAGGGAGGGAGGAAGGGAGGGAGGGAGGGAGGGAGGGAGGGAGGGAGGAAGGGAGGGAGGGAGGAAGGGAGGAAGGAAGGAAGGAAGGAAGGAAGGAAGGAAGGAAGGAAGGAAGGAAGGAAGGAAGGAAGGAAGGAAGGAAGGAAGGAAGGAAGGAAGGAAGGAAGGAAGGAAGGAAGGAAGGAAGGAAGGAAAGGAAGGAAGGATTCATTCCTGGCAGGCTGGCTTGGGGACCATATGGAATGCCAAAAATCTGAATATAGATATATTCAACCCAGGTCAGCTATATGTAAGACAAATACCCTACTTGCTGTGCTATAGTTCTGGCTCCGTAATATTTATTTTAAAAAAAATTATTGGTTGACACTCGGTTACTCCTGGCTCTGCACCCAGAAATTGCCCCTGGCAGACTAGGGGCCTATATGGGATGCTGGGAATCGAGCCATGTCCCTCCATGATCAGCCGCTGTGCTATCTCTCTGGCCCCTTAACATTTATTTTTAAAGATTAGTACTTTCAACTTTTGTTCAGAGCCATACCCAGCAGTTCTCAGGGCTTATTCCTGGCTCTAAGTTCAAGGATCACTTATTTTGGAGGGGAGGTGAAGGGTTCACATCCTGTGGTGTTCAGTGGTTACTCAGGCTCTGCACTCAGAAATTGCTTCTGACAGTCTTGGGGACCACATGGGATGCTTGGAATCAAACCGGGGTCCGTTCTGTGTTGGCCACATGCAGGGCAAATACCCTGCCGCTGTGCTATCTCCGGCCCCATCAAGGATCACTCTTTGTTTTGTTTTGGGGCCACATCCATTGAAGCTCAGGGGTTACTCCTGGCTATACGCTCAGAAATTGCTCCTGGCTTGGGGGGACCATGTGGGATGCTGGGGAATCAAACCCTCTAGCACCACTGCTCCAGCCCCAAAGATCACTCTTGACAGCTTGAAGGACCATATGGGATACCGGAGATTAAACCTGGGCTTGCCGTGTACAGGCAAACTCCCTACCTGCTATAATATCGCTCTGGCCTCTTAAAGCTAATATTTTATAAGATGGAATATAACAGCTATATGACTGTTCTTTATTGTATTAGTTGTATAACTGCAAAGAGGTATAAAAGAAAATTTTCTGTTGACTTGAAGATAAAAGTAAAGTTAAATTCCTCCAAGAAACATCTGTTTGGAAAGATGTCTGCTTCCAACTCATACAGCTCAGTGGCTCCTGCAGCAGATTACATGGACTGTCTTTGTCTTCCTGTACCCAAAACTATCCCCCCTCCCCAGTGTCTGTCTGTCTGTCTGTCTCTCTCTCTCTCATATACCTAACCTTGATTATATGTATTGATGGCCTGTGTTCTACTGTTCTGTTTAGGTTTTCAGCCACTACTAAAGATAACGAATTTAAGTGTTCACTTGCCAAGACTCCAGCCAGAAAGTCTCCCAATGTACCTTGTAGTACCCCAAAAGGCCAATCTGTGCTCAGAACAAACAAATTGAAGACCCCAAGAAGGGATTCCGCTGCTGGTAAGAAGAAAGAACTAACTTCTGATTCATCTTTAAACCATGCAACTCACTACAGTTGAATCTATCTCCTTTAAACACTCCTTAAAACCAAAAATGAAATCTCACATTAGAATTGATTTCACTTAACTTTTGGGGGGCTGAAGAAAGTACCAGCGGGTAAGGTGTTGTGTTGCATGCAGCTGACCCAGGTTCAATCCCCAACATCTTATATGGACACTAAGCCCCATCAGTAGTGATCCCTGGGGGCTGGAGCAATAGGACAGCAGGTAGGGTGTTATCCTTATATCCAGCCAATCTTGATTTGATCCCCAGCATCCCATAGGTTCTCCTAAGCCTGCCAGTTATGATTTCTGAGTGGAAAGCCAGAAGTGGGCCCTTGGCCAAAAACAAAAAACAAAAGGTACAGATGAGGAGTAAACCCATATCTGGGTATGACCCCCTCCCCTCAAAAAAAGAAAAGAACAAAAAACAAATGTCAGCAGAGTTAATAATGCCAGTGTACCAGAAACTGCTATCTGCGTGATTTCTTGGTCCTGACCCAAGAATTCTGTGCTGGGGCCATGGAGCTGTTTAAAGGATTTGAGCACGTGCTTTGTATTGCAAGTCCTTGGTTGGCTGCCTGCCGCCACTGAGTGTGGCCCAAAAGAAAAAAAAAATACAGAATGAAGGTTGTATGATTTGTCTTCTCTGAATGACCCTGCAAGGCTGAAGCTAATGAGATTAACATTTATTTTTCTCAGAATAAGTGCCACATTCCTGTACTCAGATTGTGTAGACTAGAAAATCACAAAAAAAATTTTATACACTTTCAGAGCTTCAGTGAAGTATGCTGATGGTCATTTTCTGTGAGGAGAAAATGTTGATCATTGCCTTCAGTGACCAGGAAAATAACCATGTGAAGATTTGCTAAGGTTCTCATACTAATATCCTACTTTTTTGTTGTGTTCATACCTAAAGGTGCTCAGGGATTACTCTTGGCTCTTCACTCGGGTATTAACCTTGGCAGTATTTAAGAGGGATTATATGAGATGCTACAGCTTGAACCTAAGTTGGCTACATGCAAGGCAAATGCCCTACCAATTGTGCTATTGCTTAAGCCCACTTGTCCTACTTTTCCATTCTCAGAAAAGAAATCACTGAGCAACCCTACCTTTATACAAACAAACGAGAGTATCTCCCAGATGCATTGGAGCACTACCACACTGGATCTTTCCAGATCCTCCCCACTCTACACTCTTCAGTGTAGAGCCAAGATTGAGCCCTTGCACACTGCAGTGTGGCCTAAAAACAATCAACATGCAGGGGACAGAGCAATGGGTAGGGCGTTTGTCTTGCACAAGGCCAACCCAGGTTCAAATCCTGGCATCTCATATGCTCCCTATGAACCAGCAGGGAGTGATTCCCATTTGCAGAGCCAGGAGTTACAAGTTATCCCTGAGCGTTGCTGTGTATGACAAAAAAGAAACAGACTGAAAAGAAACAGACTGTTTCTTGGGGGTGAATTTGGGGCTACATTTGGTGATGCTCATTGCCTATTTTTTTGGGGGGGTGGGTTTGGGTTTTTGGATCACACCCAGCAGTACTCAGGAGTAACTCCTGGCAGGCTCGGGGGACCATATGGGATGCCTGGAATCAAACCAGGGTCTGTTCTGTGTTAGTTGCATGTAAAGCAAATGCCCTACCACTGTGCTATTGCTTTGTCCCCAGTATTTCTTTTATTTAATAAAGTTTTTACTTTGAGGAAGATGGCAGGTGTGGGGAAAATACATGTTCAAGAGAGGACTCAGGGCCAAAGAGAAGAAATACTCAGGCTTCTCTCTGAGTATTTCCTCATGCCTTTGTTCCTAAATCAAAAGATTGATATAATGACACTGACAAGAAAATACAATTCCTCCTCTCAATGACCTCTTGTTCCTGCCTTACCCATTATACAGATCTCATCTGCAAAGAAGTATTACATAAAACATTTCACATCATCCTGTGTATGCATGTGAAAAGGGGTTAGGCAGGGACAGTGCTAAGATTTAGACAGTTGACTCAGCTGTGACTGGCCAGGTCACAGAGCTGGGGACTCTGAGCAGCAGTAATCTGCTTTCTATCAAAAGAATACACAGAGACATAAGGCAGAAGGGAAGTACTAACTGCATTTGGTGGCTTCTAACGAAGGACATGCCCTCCGAAATGGACAGTCTCTGTCCTCATCCTCAGACATGAGCTGTTTTTGTTTTTTTGTTTTTGGACCACACCAGTGATGCTCAGGAGTTGCTCCTGGCTTGGGGGACCAGATGGGATGCGGGGGTAGGGGTGTCAAACTGCAGTCCATCCTGGATCAGCCATGTGTGAAAGGCAAACACCCTGGCTCACATGAGCGGTTTTGTTTTGTTTGGGGGGGCCACAGCTGGCAGTGCTCAGTATCCTTCCTTTTGACTTCATGCTCTGAAGTTATTCCTGACTGTATGGTGCTAGGTTTGAATTTAGGCCTACATGCAAAACATGTGCACAGCCCATTGTGCTACCTTGTTAGCCGGATTTGGAAATTTTACATAAATAAAACAAGAGGGCCAGAGAGATAGCATGGAGGTAGGGCATATGCCTTGCATGCAGAAGGACAGTGGTTGGAATCTCGGCATCCCATATGGTCCCCAGAGCCTGCCAGGAGCAATTTCTGAGTGTAGAGCCAGGAGTAACCCTGAGTGCTGCCGGTGTGACCCAAAAATCAAAAAATAAATAAAAAGAGAGCATATAAGTTTTCTTATAAGTTGTTTCATTCACTTAGTATAAAGATCCAGAATTTATCCTTGTTGATAAATGAGCTAAATGATTGTTGGCTGGTAGGATGTGCAGACATTTCCTGGCCTGTCTCAGTTGTGCCCATTGGTCCCTTCCAAGCAGCACTGGTGTTGATGCATGCTAACCTGAACTCAGGGGTTTGTATTTTGCTGCTCCAGGAGTCATTTCTAGCTCCTGGGCCCTCTTCACAATTGGGCAAGAGTTGACATTTGACAGTTCACCTGGCCACAGTCTGTGAGGCAAAGGATTGTAAAATGTGCCAGATAAATGTGCTGAGCTTCAGCAAAAAATTGGCTTACCTTGAGATGTGTTTAATATGGTACCAAAAAATTCCACTTTTGGGGCCGGAGTGATAGCACAGCGGTAGGGCGTATCTATTTGTGTTCATTTAAGTATGACTGCTAATACTAAATTGTGAAGTAGAAATGTCAGTAGAATAGACTATGATGTGATAGCTGGAGTTTTAAATCCAGTCTGGGCAAAACCCAGCAGTGCTCAGTGCCAGTATTCAGTCAGTAGTCAGCAAACTACTGACTTCTGCTCAGTGAACACTCCAGGTGGGACTCAGGACCATAAATGGTGCTAGGAATAAAATCAAGGTCAGGCATTGGAAGTCAAGTGCCTTAATCTCTGTACTATCTAGCACTAAAATTTGGACATAAGATTCTTAATTTTCTTTATTTTTTTTAACTTTTATTTTTTCTAATTAAACCTTTAGTATTTTGGTTTATATACGTCTGTCTTGTTTTTAGTTTCTACCCCATTCAAAGGGACTGCTAAGGCCGTGAATACTCCCATCTCCCAGAAGAAACCAGTGTTTGATCTTAAAGCAAGTTTGTCTCGTCCACTCAACTATGAGCCACACAAAGGTATGGTGGATGTTTTGAAGTATATGATTACATTTGATTCAGGCAGAAGGTAGGACTTATGCGTTGGGTCATCACCCATGCATGGGAAAGAGTTTAGATTAAATTATTTTATTATTTATATTTATTTAATTATATTAAATTATTTCATTGCTCTAAGAGTTAGAGCCTTGACATCAGAAGGTTTCTGAGCACTACTATCTCTGGTTCTCAAATGTATAACTCCTGAATGCCACTGGGTGTGACTAAGAAATCAAAAAAGTTTTTTTTGTTTTCTTAGTCTAGTGAATTAGCTCAAAGAGACTACTGGCTTTATGCTCAGAAATAACTCCTGGTAGGCTCAAGGGACCAAATGGAAAGCCAAGGATCAAGCCCAGGTCGACTGCATACAAGACAAACCCCCTACCCATTGTGTTATCACTCTGGCCCAAAAACATTTATTTTCTTAAACAGATCTTTATCTCTGTCTTTTACTTAGGAAAACTGAAACCATGGGGACAATCTAAAGAAAATAATTGTCCAAAGGAACATATAAGTAGAGTCAGCCTCCACAAGAACACGTACAAACAACCTCGTTTGAAGACCAGGTGAGGATATGATCAGCCACATCTATAACTTTTTAGAAAGTTTGTATTTTTATAGGAGCAGAAGCTTTGGAGTAAGGAGAAACTTAGTACCCATAAATGTATTGAATACCAAGGTATATTGACAATAAAGAGGAGGGGAGGGACAATTGTAGAGCTGGGATTGGCCTTTAAGAATTACCCAACTTGGGGCCGGGCGGTGGCGCTGGAGGTAAGGTGCCTGCTTTGCCTGCGCTAGCCTAGGACGGACCGCGGTTCGATCCCCCGGCATCCCATATGGTCCCCCCAAGAAGCCAGGAGCAACTTCTGAGCGCATAGCCAGGAGTAACCCCTGAGCGTCACAGGGTGTGGCCCAAAAACCAAAAAAAAAAAAAAAAAAGAATTACCCAACTAGTGTACTTCAAGAAACTAAAGAGATTGGTTTGTTTGTTTGTTGGGGAAAGAGGAGTGTTTCCCCACAACTGGCTATGCTCAAGGACCACTTCACATTCTGTGCTCAGGAATCACTTTTGTTGGGTCTCAGCAGACCATTTGTGGTGTTAGATATCAAACCAAGATTTGCTTAGTTTTGGCACATGAAAAAATGCTCCACATCACTAATCATCAGGAAGATGCAAATCAAAACAACTGTGAGGTACCATCTCATGCCACAGTGACTGGCACATGTCACAAAGAATAAGAACAATTGGTGCTGGCAGGGAGATGAGAAGAAAGGAATTCACTGCTGGTGGGAATGCCCACTGGTCCAGCCTTTATGGAAAACAATATGGAGATTCCTCAAAAAAAATTGAAATTGAGGGGTGGCTCAAGGCATTTGCCTTTTTCACGCTAACCTAGGATGGACTGCGGTTTGATCCCCCGACCTCCCATATGGGTCCCCAAGCCAGGAACGATTACTGAGCGCATAGCCAGGAGTAACTCCTGAGATCACCGGTGTGGCTCAAAAAGAAAAAAATGGAAATTGAGCTTCCATATAATGCGGCTATACTGCTCCTAGGTATATACCCTAGAAACACAAAAATACAATTCAAAAATCCCTTCCTCACACTATATTCATCACAGCACAATTTACAATAGCCAGACTCTGGAAACAACCAAGACACCCTTCAACTGATGAATGGCTAAAGAAACTGTTGTACATATACACAATGAAATTTGTTTTTGTTTGCTTGTTTTTGTTTTTGGGTCACACCTGGCAGCGCTCAGGGGTTACTCTTGGCTCTACGCTCAGAAATTGCTCCTGGTAGGCTCAGGGGACCATATGGGATGCTGGGATTCATCCTTCTGCAGGCAAGGCAAACACCTTCCTTACCTCCATGCTATCTCTCCGGCCCCCACAATGCAATATTATGCAGCCATCAGGAGAAATGAAATTTTCCTATGCCTGGATGTAATGGAATCTAAGTCAGAGAAAAACACAGAATAGTCTCACTCATCTATAGGTTTTAAGAAAAGTAAGACATTATTGTAATAATGCCCAGAGACAGTAGAAATGAGGGCTGGAAGGACTGGCACATGATAATGAAGCTCAACACAAAGAGTGGTGAGCGCAGTCAGAGAAATAACTGCACTGACAGCTATGGTGACCGTGTCAATGAGTGAGAGAAGTAGAATGCCTGTCTCGAATACAAGTGGTGTGGGAGCGGGGGGGGGGGGGGGGGTGTAGAAAGAGGGAAATTGGGGATATTGGTGATAGGAATGTTGTACTGGTGAAGAGGGTGTTCTTTTTATGATTGAAACCCAATTACAATCATGTTTTTAATCAAGATGCTTATATATATATTTATATTATATATATATCAAGATGCTTTTATATATATATATATATATATATATATATATATAAAAGGTTTGCTACATATAAGATAAATGCCCTAGTCACTGTACTATCTCTCTTGCTCCCAATCGATTGGAGATGGTATCCTGTATTTAATGAACATGTAACTATTAGTTTATATATAGGTCCCACTCTTATGGATTCAAATAGGGATGGTTTTAGGTGGGATACAAGCATCTACTTTATACCAAAGCTCAACAAGTGATTCAGGGGTCAGAGAAATAGCACAGCAGTTCAGTTGTTTGCCTTGTATGCCACTGACCTGAGAGTTTGACCCCAGTATTCCATATGGTCCTCCCCTGAGCCCACCGGTAGTGATCCCTGAGCACAGCTGGGTTTGACTCAAAAATAAAAAGAAGCAATTCATGGGGCTAGAGTAATAATACAATGGGTAGAGTGTTGCCCATGCCTACGGCCGACCTAGATTTCATGCCTGTAATCCCAGCCTGCCAGGAGTTCTGAGTGCAGAGCCAGGAATAATCCCTGAATGCCTCTGGGTGTGAGCCAAAAAGAAAAAGCAATTCAGAAGGGAATATAGATTCAGAGGTTGCTCATGCCTGTCCACTCTGCCTCACACTGCATAAGGGTACCCTTCAGACACCAGTCCAAGTGCCCAAAACATATAGATGTACCAAGAAATGAAAAGCTCTCACCCTGGGGAAACCAGGCCCTCAGCAGATGCACATGTCAATGGATAGAGAGTTCCTTGTATAGTCTATCCACCTGAGTGCTGGACGTTAGTTTACAGTGGATGACTTATTTTGAATCACACCTGCTGGTGCTCAGGTATTACTCCTAGTGGGACTTGGGAGACCATATGGGATGATAGATTGAATTCAGGTCTGCCATGTGCAAGGCAAGTTCCCTTCCCACTATACTGTTGCTCTGGCCCCCATGTCCGTTTCCACTGGGACATCACAGCCAGGGAGAGCATGCAAAGAGCTGGAGCATGGCTTTGCATATGGAATGCCCAGGTTCGATCCCCACACTACAAGTTCCTCCAAGCCTGGACCCAGGAACTGACCCAAACCCCACTAATTAAATGTAGACATTAAGCCACAGTGATTTTAAGATGCTCTGTGGAGCTTCATGGGAGCTTAACATGTGCTTGTCTCTTTTAGGGAGGAGCAACGTAAGAAACGTGAAGAAGAGCAAAAGGAAAAGAAAGCAAAGGTTCTGGCTGCTCGGAGGGGACTTGTGTCTAAAAAAAAATAATTTCAGAATAGCTTGGAAATATTTAACTCCAATGAAACACTTTCTAATGCTGTAAATATCCTGTGGCCCACAGTTTCATTAGGAGTCCTAAGACCAGGCTTTTCTAGTCTATTCTCATTATTGCTCCATTTCTGCTAAAGCCAACAAGACTTAGCTACCATCAGATAAATGCTTTACCTAGAATACGATTACAAAATTGAAGCCAGCAGAGGAAAAGTGACAAAAAAAGATACGAGTTAATAATCAACTGGATAAAGTTTAGTTAAGCATAAATGTCCTTTTTCTTTTGTAAATATGTTTATGTTGTGTTCTCCTTGTTAGTCACTAGCTGTTTGTTGATATTATGCAGTAGGGATGGACTCTATTTGTATCTGGATCTGGGATTGGGAATAAAGAGTGACTATAAAGGCACGGATTTCTTTTTAGCCTAACCTGTACTAAGTTAGTTGTGCAATCTAAATAAACAGAAAATTTTTATTCTATATGCTTAAACAGGTGTACTTTATAATGCATCATTAAAACTATTTAAAAACTGGGGCCGGAGCGATGATGCAGTGGTAGGGCGTTTGCCTTGTATGTGGCTAACCCAGGACAGACTGCAGTTCAATCCCTGGTGTTTCATATGGTCCCCCAAGCCAGGAGTAATTTTTGAGCATAGTCAGGAGTAACTCCTGAGCATCACAGGGTGTGCCCCCCAAAAAACTATATATATATATATATAAAAGAACCATTGTGATAGTACAGCAGTAAATTAAGGTGCTTACCTTGCACACAGCTAGCCCTGGCACCATATAAGGTCATGCAAACAGCCAGGAGTAAAAGTAGGAGAGGCCCAAATCAAGCAAATAAGTCTAAACAAAGATTGACTATAAAAGATTGCAGGGGATATCAGTGAAAAAGTGTGAATGGAAACATACAACACATATATTTTAGTTAAAGATGATAGAAAAAGTTAATTTATCTTTGTATATTTATAAGCCTGGCTCCTTAGGGTACCCTGCTATCTCATCTTCCTGCCTCATGTAAGATAACAGGAATTAACAAGGGAAACATTTCAGAGTTGGAGCATGTGAAGATGGCATCACATGGTCCATTGAGAAGTCGTAGGTGTAAGCCTTGATGATCCCTAAAACCACCAGGTGAACCTTCAGGTCACATGTCTATACTGAGAATCTAGGGGAGTGACTGAGTGCTTAGAATATCAGTAAAGGGGGCCGGAGAGATAGCATGGAGGTAAGGCGTTTGCCTTTCATGCAAGAGGTCATCGGTTCAAATCCTGGCGCCCCATATGGTCCCCTGTGCCTGCCAGGAGCAATTTCTGAGCCTGGAACCAGGAATAACCCCTGAGCACTGCCAGGTGTGATCCAAAAACCACAAAAAAAAAAAAAAAAAAAAGAAGAATATCAGTAAAGAGGGCCAGAGAGATAGCACAGTGTAGGGTGTTTGCTTTATATGCAGCCGATCCAGGATGGACTCCAGTTTGAATCCTGGCATCCCATATGGTCCCCCGTGCCTGCTAGATCGATTTCTGAGCGGAAAGCCAGGAGTAACTGAGTGACACTGAGTGTGACCCAAAAACCAAAAAAAAAAAAAAAATCACTAAAGAAGTTAACCAATTTGGGGCCAGTGTGATGGCACAATGGATAGGGTGATTATTTTGCACATGGCCGACCCCTGGCATCCCATATGATTCCACAGCACGAGGAGTAAGCCCTGAGCATTGCTGGGTATGGCCCCCAAAAAAAGGTCCAGAGAAAGAGCACAGCAGGTAGGGTATTTCCCTTGCATATGGTCGACCTGGTTTCGATCCCACATAATCCCCTGGGCCTGCCAGGATTAATTTCTGAGCACAGTGCCAGGAGCAAACCCTGAGCATCACCAGATGTGCCCCCCCCCCAAAAAAATAATTATGTTAACCAATTTAAGGCTTGGAGATAGTTCAATGGGCTAGAAAGATGCTTTATATTTGGGGGGCTTGGGTTCAATTCCTAGAGCCACATGGTCCCATGCATCACCTTATCCCCTGAGCACTGCAAGATATGACTCAATAATGAAAAAGTGAGTTAACCAATAAAAACTAAACCAGGGTCTACACCCAGAAGTGCACAGGGATTATTACTGGTTCTAAACTCAGGGGTCACTCCTTGCTTGGGGATCAAACCAGTTAGCCACATGGAACCCCTGTAACTTACTCTTGTAGTTTGCTCTTGTGTTTTGTTTTGTTTCTGGGCCTATACCCAGTGAGGTTTAGGAGTTGCCCCTTGCTCTACACTCAGAAATTATTCCTAGTGCTGCTCAGGGTACCCTATGGGCTTCCAGGGATCAAACCCTAGTCTGTCAAGTGCAAGGCAAGCAAACACCCCACCTGCTGTCCTATCTCTCCAGACCCTCATAGATTTTTTGTTTGTTTGTTTTTTGGTTTAGGGGCCACACCCGGTGACACTCAGGGATTACTCCTGGGTCTGCGCTCAGAAGTCACTCCTGGTTTGAGGGACCATGTGGGATGCTGGGATCGAACCAAAAGCCATCCTGGGTCAGCTGCTTTGAAGGCTAACACCATACCGCTGTGCTATCGCTCCAGCCCCCATTGTAGTATTTTAATGACTGGGATGCTCACCAAGGTCAGCTGCGCATTTCTGCAGTGGCTACATCAGGCTGATGATGTACAGGAGTAGCGTATATATACTGGCACAGGGGACATAGGTCTTCTGAGCACTGCCAGCAGAGATCCCTAAGCACCACCAGACTCCAAAGAAAAAGGAACCAGCTTTATTTATTTATTTATTTATTTATTTATTTATTTATTTATTTTGGGTTTTTGGGCCACACCCGTTTGATGCTCAGGGGTTATCCTGGCTAAGTGCTCAGGAATTGCCCCTGGCTTGGGGGGACCATATGGGACGCCCAGGGATCAAACTGTGGTCCTTCCTTGGCTAGCTCTTGCAAGGCAGACACCTTACCTCTAGCACCACCTCACCGGCCCCAAAACCAGCTTTATTTTTAATTATAGTATCAGCCAAGGTGAATTCGAATGAAGAAATCTAAATTTAAAATAGAGAAGAGTTAATGGGGCCGGAGAGAGAGCACAGCGGTGTTTGCCTTGCAAGCAGCCGACCAAGGACCTAAGGTGGTTGGTTAGAATCCTGGCGTCCCATATGGTCCCCTGTGCATGCCAGGAGCTATTTCTGAGCAGATAGCCAGGAGTAACCCCTAAGTGCCTCCAGGTGTGGCCCAAAAACAAAAAATAATAATAATAATAAAACAGAGAAGAGTTAAAATACAGACACAGATATAGTTAGTCCTTGGGTTTCAAAATCCATGTTGTGATTTATTTTTTTAAACAAATTTTTTTGGGGGGGATCACACCTGGCAGCACTCAGGGGTTACTCCTGGCTCTATGCCGGGATTTGAACCAATGATCTTCTGCATGAAAGGCAAACGCCCTACCTCCATGCTATCTCTCCAGCCCCCAAGTAGCACTCTTTTTTTTTTTGGTTTGTGGGTCATACCCGGCGGTGCTCAGGGGTTACTCCTGACTGTCTGCTCAGAAATAGCTCCTGGCAGGCACAGGGGACCATATGGGACACAGGGATTCGAACCAACCACCTTTGGTCCTGGATCGGCTGCTTGCAAGGCAAACACCTCTGTGCTATCTCTCCGGGCCCCCAAGTAGCACTCTTAGGGTTAAGTAGTTTCCTAGGGCCCTCACAGTTACCCTAGATTTAAAGGGAGGGGCCCGGGTGCCTAAGCACCTCTTGGGGGGCCTCCCTAAATAGTTTACACAAAATAGTTCTGTTGTTTTGAGACACCTGGCTTACAGTAATTTGTTAAGTAGCCACGGAAACTAATACAAAGCCCAAAAGTAACATTAAATGTAGAACCAAGAGTGAGGATCCTGCTATCTTGTCTCATATTAAGATTGTAAAAAAGAGGGCTTGGAGGGATAGCACAGCGGCATTTGCCTTGCAAGCAGCCGATCCAGGACCAAAGGTGGTTGGTTCGAATCCCTGTGTCCCATATGGTCCCCCGTGCCTGCCAGGAGCTATTTCTGAGCAGACAGCCAGGAGTAACCCCTGAGCACCACCAGATGTGACCCAAAAAAAAAAAAAAAAAAAAAGATTGTAAAAAGAGGGGCCAGAACAATAGCACAGCAAGTAGGGTTTTTGCCTTGCATGTGGCTGATTCAAATTCTATCCCTGGCATCTTATATGGTCCCCTGAGCACCAAAGGAGTAACATCTGGTGTGGCTCAAACCAAAAATAAATAAGTAAATAAAGATTATAAAAATATTAGTAAATTAACTACACTTCTCTCATCAATTCATCTTTGTTTTAAATACATAGATTTTATGCTTAAAAGTTTTTAAGTATTAAACATACAACAAGTTGTTATCTTTATATGAAGCTAAAAAGTTTGTTTTACTCTAAATCCAGGACTATTTATGTAGCTAAGCCTAACTTAATATCTATAATAGTATCCCAACATACTATCTCCTAACATAATTGGTAACCTAACATTTACATACCTAAAAATTCTTTTTAAAAAAAAAAAAAAAAAAGGGGCCGGGCGGTGGCGCTGGAGGTAAGGTGCCTGCCTTGCCTGCGCTAGCCTAGGACGGACCGCGGTTCGATCCCCCGGCGTCCCATATGGTCCCCCAAGAAGCCAGGAGCAACTTCTGAGCGCATAGCCAGGAGTAACCCCTGAGCGTCACAGGGTGTGGCCCAAAAACCAAAAAAAAAAAAAAAAAAAAAAAGCTTTTTATTTTTGGTTTTTGGGTCACACCAGCAGTGAGCAGTGCTCAGGGGTTACTCCTGGATCTACGCTCAGAAATTGCTCCTGGCACACTCGGGGACCATATAGGATGCCGGATTCGAACCACTGTTCTTTTGCATGCAAGGCAAATGCCCTACCTCCATGCTATCTCTCCAGCCCCTGTTGTCATAATTTTTAAGCACGTTGAGTGATCCTGAGATATAACAGTTTGGTACACAACAGGCTTTTCACAATTAGTGAAGTAATTATTAAATATTTCAACCTATATCTCAATATATGTCATTGAACAGAGAAAAGAGTGTAGGGTAAAGTGACTGATTGCAAAAGAAAAAAATGACAGAAGAGTTTTTGGGAAAGAAAAATCTGAAAGATTAAAGGTCAAAATTATTTCCCATAATTCAGATTAGGAAACCAAAATTGGTGGAACCACTTCCAGAGCTTTCTGCCCTTTGGTAGCAACGATGTCACTGATTCCCCATTTTCTACCAGCGCTCCTCGACATCCTACCTGGCAATGCCAAAAACGGAAAATCGAGCCCAGAAACAGATGCCTAAAACCTAGAAGTGATTCATGGAATGATCTATAGCAGGACTTGTTATGATTTATAATTCTAGAATATGGGAACTGGAAGAAAATAAGAAAGTTGCTCATACTTGTGCTCACCTCTTTTTGTAATCAAGACTACTGAGGTTTTGATTGTGGGGGCCACTTCACCGACCAATATCACACATGCTTACGGCTGGAATTAAAATTGCAGTCCTTCCCCTAGACACAGTCTGACCCGTTTCCCCTGAACTTTCGTGCTGTTGACTTGGTGGGTTTGAATATGTTGCCCACAATTTCCTTTTCCTTGGAGACTGATTCCAAGTTCAGCCCAGAAATGAAGGGGGTGCAGGTTTTCTCTTTTAAGCTTATAATTTTAGACCGGATTTTTAAATTTTCCCCCCTATAAATATGGGTTCTTCATTCTCCTTTTCCCATCCCCACCTCTGTCCCAGGCAATTTCACTCAAAATGACATACTATCATGAAGATGGACCCTATTAAATTAAGCCCTCTAGACCTGTCTGTCCTTCCTCTGTCTCCTCTTCCAACTATGGAGAAAGGCTGCTCTCAGGGAGTGGAAAATAAGGCCTGACACTTAAGCACTCATTTTTGCATTTCTTAAATTAAGAGTCTGGTGGGGACAGTCAGCAGAGAAAGATACTGGATGGAGAAACTCCCACGTGCTGAAGGAGAATCACGACATCTGAACAGGGTGCTTCAGAGGAAATCTTTGTGTTAACCTGGACTATTTGCCTTCACACACCAACTGATCTTATTAGCTGAATAACTGAAAGCAGGGCTAAAAGGATACAGCTCTTGACTGTTTCTCCTCTCTGTCAATCTCTTGCTGGAAGCTCTCTGAACACGCTGCTGAGACATGCGCTGCCTGTCAGAAAAGTTATGGAGACTTGGAAAATTGGTCTTCCTGGTTGTAGTGTGAAGCCTCTTATGTCAATTACTCACTGACTGATCTCTAACCAACACACTCAAGGGCAGAAGGGTCTGGGCTGGAGCACCTGGAAAGCCAGAGACATAAGGGGGTCATCCCAGAAGAAAAAAGACTTAATGTAGACAGTGACAAGCAAAGATAAGCCAGAACTCACAGCTGTCATTGGGGTCAGACATCAGAAGCCAGGTCATTTTGTTTCAAATGTGCAGATTTTCTTTTTTTGTTTGTTTGTTTGCTTGTTTTGTTTTTTGTGCCACACCTGGCAGTACTTAGGGATTACTTCTGGCTCTGCACTCTGGAATTGCTCCTGGCAGGCTCGGAGGACCAGATGGGATATCAGGGATCGAACCCAGGTCCATCCTGGGTCAGCAGCGTGCAAGGCAAACCCCTAATCGCTGTGATATCACTCCGGCACCCCCAAATGTGCAGATTTTCAATTACAAAACTGAGGGTTGCAAAGATGCAGGAAAGTATAATCCATGCTCAGAGGATAAAGTTCACCTAAACTATTTTTGAAGGGGTCAGATGTTAGATTGGTAAAGGAAAAGTTTCAGACTGTTATTATAGAAACAAATAAACAACAAAATTAATGAAGTGAACGGTTTAGGGAGAGTTGTTTTGGGACCAGCCTGCTGTTCTCAGGGTTCATTCTGGCTCTATGCTTAGGGATAACTTCAGTTGGGGCAAAGGGGACCATATGGTACCAGGGATTTGAAGCCATTTTTTGGTCCATTTTTAATGGACCAATCATAAAACATATTGTAATAAAAGCCAAGTTTATGTAGTTCATCCTCCCATCAGTAAAATTCTCCCTTTTTCTTTTAAAATAGCTCATTAAAGAACCAGAGAGATAGCATGGAGGTAGGGCATTTGCCTTGCATACAGAAGGATGGTGGTTCAAATCCCGGCATCCCATGTGGTCCCCCGAGCCTGCCAGGAACAATTTCTGAGCATAGAGCCAGGAGTAACCCCTGAGCACTGTCAGGTGTGACCCAAAAAAAAAACCCAAAAAAAACCAAAACTCATTAGTCTAGCAACATGGCTCAGTTGGGCCATACATGTGTCAGTCTAGTGCCTGAGCGTCACTGGGTGTGGCTCAAAAGGACAAAAAAAAAAAAAAGAAATAATAGCTAAAAACTTCTCACTCGGACCAAAAAAAAAATGTTTAAACCAGTAAGAGAAATACCCTTTAACAGGTGTGTGTGTGTGTGTGTGTGTGTGTGTGTGTGTATAAATGTGTGTGTGTGTGTATACACACACACACACATTTATATTATATCCATCAAAAGTGTTCTTTAGAAAATGTGGGGCAAGGAGGTAAAGTGTTTGCCTTTCATGCAGAAGGTCATTGGTTCAAATTCCAGCATCCCATATGGTCCCCGAGCCTGCCAGGAGCGATTTCTGAGCATAGAGGCAGGAGTAACCCCTGAGCACTGCTGGGTGTGACCCAAAAAACAAAACAAAACAAAACAAAAATTAAAGTAATGATGTGGTTTCCATATGCAGTCTGCTTTGACAAGTAAAATTTGCATTAATATATAGGCCTTGAGTGATAATACAGTAAGATACTTGCCTTGCATGTGATTAATCTGGATTTGATTCCCAGCATCCCATATGATCGATCCTCTGAGCCCCACCAGGAGGATCCCTGAGCTCAGAACCAACAGTAATCGCTGAGCATTGCCTGCTGCCCCCCCAAATAAAGCAAAAGATAAATATTGTGTAAATTATAACTATGTATCTGTTATTACAGATACATAATATATGACAAAAACAGAAAGGAGGAAAGAAAAGTATATTTAAGCAGGGCCGGAGCAATAACACATTGGTAAGGCATTTGCTTTGCATGTGGCCTAAACAGGACAGACCTCAGTTAGAATTCTGGCATCCTATATGGTCCCCCGAGCCTGCCAGAAGTGACTTTTGAGCACAGAGCCAGAAGTAACCCCTGAGCGCCACTGGGTGTGACCCAAAAACAAATACAAAAAAAGGTAAATTTAAGCAAAAAAAATCTTTATACATACACACATAATTAAATATAATTATATATATGTATATATATATATAAAGTGAGGTATTTGGGCTACACGTGGCTGTGCTCAGGGATGACTCCTGGCTCTGTACTCAGAGATCACTTCTAGAGAGGGCTTGGGGAACCATATGGAGTGGCTGAGATTCGAGACAAGGACCCTACCTGCTATACTATCTCTTCAATTGTTATTACTCTGAAATAGATTTTGAAAAATTAAGATATATATTGAAATTTCAATATCAGTCACTTGGAAAATAACTAAATATATAATAATTAGCAAAGGAACTAAAACATAATACAAATTTATTTATTAAGCAGAACAAAAAAAACAAGAATAACAAAAATACCCATGTGTTAAATAAAGAATATGAATCCTATTATATTCATAATTATACTAAATCAAAATGAGCTATTTTTATTCCATATAGCATTTCTTATGTGCTATATTAGTCATGCATATTCTGAAAAATATATCAATAGGCAATTTTATTACTTTATAAATGTCAGAGTGAAATTCCACAAACCTGGGTGGTATAGCTTATTACACACTTTTGTAATATAGCCAATAGGAAATACTGTCATGTTAATGGTTGCCCAAAATTTAAAGTACAACAATAATGAATGCATGCTGGTTTTTCTATGTTAAACTTATATTACATTATAGAACAAATCTCATTTGATCATGGTGTATGATTCTCCTAATATACTGTTGAATTCTCTTTTGTTTGATTTTGATATTTTTGGGGGGGCACACCCAAAAGCACTCAGGGGTTACTCCTCGCTGTGCACTAAGAAATCACTCACCAAATGGGATGCTGGGGATTGAACCCTGCTTGGCTACATGCAATGCAAAAGCTCTACCCACTTTGCTATCACTCCAGCCCCGGCTGTTGAATTCTTTTTTTTTTTTTTTTTGGTTTTTGGGCCACACCCTGTGACGCTCAGGGGTTACTCCTGGCTATGCGCTCAGAAGTTGCTCCTGGCTTCTTAGGGGACCATATGGGACACCGGGGGATCGAACCGCGGTCCGTCCTAGGCTAGCGCAGGCAAGGCAGGCACCTTACCTCCAGCGCCACCGCCCGGCCCCCGGCTGTTGAATTCTTTTTGCTAATATATTGTTGAGGATTTTTGCTGCTGTATTAAGAAGGATCTGTCACTTTCCTGATTGTGCCGGTGTCTAACTTTGGGACCAGGGTAATGCTAGTCTCATGAAATGAGTTTGGCAGTCTTCCCCCTTTTTTTATATATTCTGGACGAATCTTAAGAGATTTGATGTTCATCTCTACAGCTTTTATAAAATTGGTCAGTGAAGTCATTTGGACCTTGACTTTTCTTTGCTGAGAGGTTTACAGTTACTGATTCAGGCTCCTTGCTAGTGACTCTATTAAGATTTCTCATTTCTTGCTGATTTAGTCCTGGTAAATTGTGCTATTAGAAATAAGTTGGGACCGGAGAGATAGCATGGAGGTAAGGCGTTTGCTTTTCATGCAGAAGGTCATCGGTTCGAATCCTGGCGTCCCATATGGTCCCCCTTGCCTGCCAGGAGCAATATTTGAGCATGGAGCTAGGAGTAACCCCTGAGCATTGCCGGGTGTGCCCCCCCCCAAAAAACAAACAAACAAACAAAAAAAAAAACAAAAAGAAAAAAGAAAAGAAAAAAAATAAGTCCATTTTTTTCTGATTTTCCCCCCAGTATGCTGGCACACAATTCACACTCTCATAATCCTTTTTACTTACCCTTTCTTTCCTTTACATTACAAAAACACTTTCTTTTAATTTGCTGCATCTGATTTCCAGTACTGGTTTTTTTTTTTTGTTTTGTTTTGTTTTTTGTTTGTTTTGTTTTTGGTTTTTGGGCCATACCTGGCGGTGCTCAGGGGTTACTCCTGGCTGTCTGCTCAGAAATAGCTCCTGGCAGGCACGGGGGACCATATGGGACACCGGGATTTGAACCAACCACCTTTGGTCCTGGATCGGCTGCTTGCAAGGCAAACGCCACTGTGCTATCTCTCCGGGCCCCATGATTTCCAGTACTGTTAATGACAGGGTTTTGTGCATAGTGTTCCAACACCACACCCTGTGGCGGTGTCCACAGGCAGTGTCTCCTATTTGGGCCACACCCCCTGGCTCTGCGCTCCGAAATCACTCCTGGCTTGGGGGACCATATGGGACCCCGGGGATCGAATCGAGGTCTGTCCTGGGTCAGCCACGTGCAAGGCAAATGCCCCACCACTGCACTATCATTCCAGCCTCATCGAAGAATAAATTTGAATTTTATTGATTTCTTTTTTTTTTTTTTTTAGTTTTTGGGCCACACCCGGCGGTGCTCAGGGGTTACTCCTGGCTGTCTGCTCAGAAATAGCTCCTGGCAGGCACGGGGGACCATATGGGACACCGAACCAACCACCTTTGGTCCTGGATCGGCTGCTTGCAAGGCAAACGCCGCATCTCGCCGCTGTGCTATCTCTCCGGGCCCTTTTATTGATTTCTTTATTTGTTTCTATTTGCCACTATCACCAGATCTTTATTTCCTTCCTTCTGGTAGCTTTATTTTATTTTATTTTTATTTTTTTATTTTTGGGTTACACCCGGCAGCGCTCAGGGGTTACTCCTGCCTCTACGCTCAGAAATTGCTCCTAGCAGACTGTGTGTGTGTGTGGGGGGGGGGGGGTGTCTATGAGATGCCAGGATTCGAACCACGGGTCTTCTGCGTGCAAAGCAAACGCCCAACCTCCATGCTATCTCTCCAGCCCCTCCTTCTGGTAGCTTTGAGTTAATTTTTCTTTCTTTCTTTCTTTCTTTCTTTCTTTCTTTCTTTCTTTCTTTCTTTCTTTCTTTCTTTCTTTCTTTCTTTCTTTCTTTCTTTCTTTCTTTCTTTCTTTCTTTCTTTCTTTCTTTCTTTCTTTCTTTCTTTCTTTCTTTCTTTCTTTCTTTCTTTCTTTCTTTCTTTCTTTCTTTCTTTCTTTCTCTCTCTCTCTCTCTCTCTCTTTCTTTCTTTCTTTCTTTCTTTCTTTCTTCTTTCTTTTTCTTTTTTTTTTTTTTTTTTTTTTTGGTTTTTGGGCCACACCCGTTTGATGCTCAGGGGTTACTCCTGGCTATGTGCTCAGAAATCGCCCCTGGCTTGGGGGGACCATATGGGACGCCGGGGGATCGAACCGTGGTCCTTCCTTGGCTAGCGCTTGCAAGGCAGACACCTTACCTCCAGCGCCACCTACCCGGCCCTCTTTTTCTTTTTTTTTTCTCTTCTTTTTTCTTAACACCACCCATCACCAGTGCAACATTCCCATCACCAATGTCCCAAGTCTCCCTCCTCCCCACCCGACCCCCGCCTGTACTCTAAACAGGTTCTCAATTTCCCTCATACATTCTCATTATTAGGACAGTTCAAAATGTAGTTATTTATCCTTACTCATCACTCTTTGTGATGAGCTTCCTGAGGTGAGCTGGAACTTCCAGCTCTTTTCTCTTTTGTGTCTGAAAGTTATTATTGCAAGAATGTCTTTCATTTTTCTTAAAACCCATAAATGTGTGAGACCATTCTGCGTTTTTCTCTCTCTCTGACTTATTTCACTCAGCATAATAGATTCCGTGTACATCCATGTATAGGAAAATTTCATGACTTCATCTCACCTGACAGCTGCATAATATTCCATTGTGTATATGTACCACAGTTTCTTTAGCCATTGGTCTGTTGAAGGGCATCTTGGTTGTTTCCAGAGTCTTGCTATGGTAAATAGTGCTGCAATGAATATAGGTGTAAGGAAGGGGTTTTTGTATTGTATTTTTGTGTTCCTACGGTATATTCCTAGGAGTGGTATAGCTGGATTGTATGGGAGCTCGATTTCCAGTTTTTGGAGGAATCTCCATATCGCTTTCCATAAAGGTTGAACTAGACGGCATTCCCACCAGCAGTGGATAAGAGTTCCTTTCTGTCCACATCCCCGCCAACACTGTTTATTCTCATTCTTTGTGATGTGTGCCATTCTCTGTGGTGTGAGGTGGTATCTCATCGTTGTTTTGATTTGCATCTCCCTGATGATTAGTGATGTGGAGCACTTTTTCATGTGTCTTTTGGCCATCTGTATTTCTTCTTTGTCAAAGTGTCTGTTCATTTCTTCTCCCCATTTTTTGATGGGATTAGATGTTTTTTTCTTGTAAAGTTCTGTCAGTGCCTTGTATATTTTGGAGATTAGCCCCTTATCTGATGGGTATTGGGTGAATAGTTTCTCCCACTCAGTGGGTGGCTCTTGTATCTTGGGCACTATTTCCTTTGAGGTGCAGAAGCTTCTCAGCTTAATATATTCCCATCTGTTAATTTCTGCTTTCACTTGCTTGGAGAGTGCAGTTTCTTCCTTGAAGATGCCTTTAGCCTCAATGTCCTGGAGTGTTTTACCTACGTATTGTTCTATATATCTTATGGTTTTGGGGCTGATATCGAGGTCTTTAATCCATTTGGATTTTACCTTCGTACATGATGTTAGTTGGGGGTCTAAGTTCAATTTTTTGCAAGTGGCTACCCAGTTGTGCCAACACCACTTGTTGAAGAGGCTTTCTTTGTTCCATTTAGGATTTTTTGCTCCTTTATCAAAAATTAGGTGATTGTATGTCTGGGAACATTCTCTGAGTATTCAAGTTTATTCCACTGATCTGAGGGCCTGTCCTTATTCCAATACCATGCTGTTTTGATAACTATTGCTTTGTAGTAAAATTTAAAGTTGGGGAAAGTAATTCCTCCCATATTCTTTTTCCCAATGATTGCTTTAGCTATTCGAGGGTGTTTATTGTTCCAAATAAATTTCAAAAGTGCCTGGTCCACTTCTTTGAAGAATGTCATGGGTATCTTTAGGGGGATCGCATTAAATCTGTACAGTGCTTTGGGGAGTATTGCCATTTTAATGATGTTAATCCTGCCAATCCATGAGCAGGGTATGTGCTTCCATTTCCGCGTGTCCTCTCTTATTTCTTGGAGCAGAGTTTTATAGTTTTCCTTGTATAGGTCCTTCACATTTTTAGTCAAGTTGATTCCAAGATATTTGAATTTGTGTGACACTATAGTGAATAGAGTTGTTTTCTTAATGTCCATTTCTTCCTTATTAGTATTGGTGTATAGAAAGGCCATTGATTTTTGTGTGTTAATTTTGTAGCCTGCCACCTTGCTATATGAGTCTATTGTTTCTAGAAGCTTTTTGGTAGAGTCTTTGGGGTTTTCTAAGTAGAGTATCATGTCATCTGCAAACAGTGAGAGCTTGACTTCTTCCTTTCCTATCTGGATTCCCTTGATATCCTTTTCTTGCCTAATCGCTATAGCGAGTACTTCCAGTGCTATGTTGAATAGGAGTGGTGAGAGAGGACAGCCTTGTCTTGTGCCAGAATTTAGAGGAAAGGCTTTCAGTTTTTCTCCATTGAGGACAATATTTGCCTCTGGCTTGTGGTAGATGGCCTTAACTATATTGAGAAAGGTTCCTTCCATTCCCATCTTGCTGAGAGTTTTGATCAAGAATGGGTGTTGGACCTTGTCAAATGCTTTCTCTGCGTCGATTGATATGATCATGTGATTTTTATTTTTCTTGCTGTTGATGTTGTGTATTATGTTGATAGATTTACGGATGTTAAACCAGCCTTGCATTCCTGGAATGAAACCTACTTGATCGTAGTGGATGATCTTCTTAATGAGGCATTGAATCCTATTTGCCAGGATTTTGTTGAAGATCTTTGCATCTGCATTCATCAGCGATATTGGTCTGTAATTTTCTTTTTTCGTAGCATCTCTGTCTGGTTTAGGTATCAAGGTAATGTTGGCTTCATAAAAGCTATTTGGAAGTTTTCCTGTTTTTTCAATTTCATGAAAGAGTCTTGCCAGGATTGGTAGTAGTTCCTCTTGAAAGGTTTGAAAGAATTCATTAGTAAATCCATCTGGGCCTGGGCTTTTGTTTTTGGGCAGACATTTGATTACTTTCTTAATTTCCTCAATAGTAATGGGTGTGTTTAGATATGCTACATCCTCTTCATTCAATCGTGGAAGATTATAAGATTCCAAAAATTTATCCATTTCTTCCAGGTTTTCATTTTTAGTGGCATAGAGTTTCTCAAAGTAGTTTCTGATTACCCTTTGAATCTCTATCATATCAGTAGTGATCTCTCCTTTTTCATTCCTAATACGAGTTATCAAGTTTCTCTCTCTTTCTTTCTTTGTTAGTTTTGCCAGTGGTCTATCAATCTTATTTATTTTTTCAAAGAACCAACTTCTGCTTTCGTTGATCTTTTGGATGGTTTTTCTGGTTTCCACTTCATTGATTTCTGCTCTCAGCTTTGTTATTTCCTTCTGCCTCCCTATTTTTGGATCCTTTTGTTGAGCACTTTCTAATTCTATGAGCTGCGTCATTAAGCTATTCAGGTATGCCCCTTCTTCTTTCCTGATGTGTGCTTGCAAAGCTATAAATTTTCCTCTCAGTACTGCTTTTGCTGTGTCCCATAGGTTCTGATAATTTGTGTCTCCATTGTCATTTGTTTTCAGGAAGGTTTTGATTTCCTCTTTGATTTCATCTCGGACCCACTGATTATTCAGTATGAGGCTATTTAACTTCCAGGTGTTAAAATTTTTCTTCTGTGTCCCTTTGTAGTTTATATATAATTTCAGGGCTTTGTGGTCAGCAAAGGCAGCCTGCAAAATTTCTATCCTCTTGATATTATGGAGGTATGTTTTGTGTGCTAACATGTAGTCTATCCTAGAGAATGTCCCATGTACATTAGAGAAAAATGTGTATCCAGGCTTCTGGGGGTGGAGTGTCCTGTATATATCTACTAGGCCTCTTTCTTCCATTTCTCTCCTCAGGTCTAGTATATTCTTGTTGGGTTTCAGTCTGGTTGACCTGTCTAGTGTTGACAATGCCGTGTTGAGGTCTCCCACAATTATTGTGTTGTTATTGATATTATTTTTCAGATTTGGTTTTTGGGTCACACCCGGCTGCGCTCAGGGGTTCCTCCGGGCTCTAAGCTCAAAAATCGCTCCTGGCAGGCTCGGGGGACCATATGGGATGCTGGGATTTGAACCACTGTCCTTCTGCATGCAAGGCAAACGTCCCACATCCATGCTATCTCTCCGGCCCCAAATTTTCAATTCTTTTTCTAGTAGTCTATGTGCAGTTAGGTTACTGATGAGAAATTTTTGTCTAATGTATATGTTTATGTATGTTTACAGTTCTTTAAAATAGTCTTTGGGTTTGGAATGATAGTACCATGGGTAAGGCATTTGTTTTTCAAGCATCCATCTGGTCCTCTGAGCACCACCAGGAGGGTGTGGCCCAAGCACAATAGCCTTTTCAGGCATAAATGGGCAAGCAAACAATTTATGTTGATGAAATTTCCAAAACAATGTTTTAAAGGAACAAACCATTTTTAAAAAGAACAAAACTAGGGGCTGGAGAGATAGCATGGAGGTAAGGCATTTGCCTTTCATGCAGGAGGTCATCGGTTCGAATCCCAGTGTCCCATATGGTCCCCCGTGCCTGCCAGGAGCAATTTCTGAGCCTGGAGCCAGGAATAACCCCTGAGCACTGCTGGGTGTGACCCAAAAACCACAAAAAAAAAAAAAAAAGAACAAAACTAAATGACCTACAATAACCAATTTCAAAATTTATTATAAGCTAATAAATCAAAGAAAGTGTGGTATTGATATAAAATGAAGATATACAAACATTAATGGAATAGAGTTAAGACTTGGGAATACTTTTATTTATGGTCAATTGGTTTACAACATAGTGAAAATAGTTAAAATAGGTACAGAACAAATTAATGATCTCGATACTTTCCATGTGGCACTTTCAGAAAGGGGGGAACAGATTCCCCCCTTTTTTTTACGAACTACAATAGCCCAGAACCCCCGTAAGTCCACTTACGACCACTAAGAAGTGATCCCTGAGTGTAGAGTCAGTAAGAAGTCCTGCACACTGCTGGGTATGCCCCAAATTCCTCCCCCCCAAAAAACGGGGGAAACAAAAAGAAAAGAAGAAAAACTCCTTGAGAAACAAACGCCTTGAAGATGGCAAGAAGTTAATCATGAAAGTGCAAACTGAGAGACAAGGCTGGGGAAAAGAGACAGACAGGTTCCAGTTCCAGGGGCTGCCAGGGTGGAATTTAGGCTACTTTTAAAAACCAGTTATACTGTTACACTGGCAGGCTGCAGAGCAAGGGTTGGTCATATGGGATACACTCTGGGAACATTGGAGGGAGATGGACATTGGTGTTGGCCTTGATTCATTGTATGTCTGAAACCCAACTATGAAGGACTTTGTAAATCACAATGGTTTTAATAAAATAAAATGAAATTTAAAAAAGTAATACAATTAATAGTAAAAACACAGTTCCAGACTCAAGCACTAGGAGGCGCCATAGGCGCAGGCCCGGAGCTGATTTGCAGCCATTCCTGGCCCGCAAGAAAGAACACTGCTGGCTCTGGTGTCCTTCAGAAACCTGACCTCGGTTCCACAGATTCCAGGACGTCTCGGTTTCCTTTTTTTTTTTTTTATGTTTTTTTATGGTTTTTTTTTTGTTTTGTTTTGTTTTTTTCTTTTTCCCTTTGGAGGACGAGGGAATTTGCCTGAAGGTACGTTCTTTTTAAGTCTGAAAAAGTGGCTGAAGAGCCAGTGAGTTGCTCTCCTGGGGAGAGGCCCTGGTTACAGACCTAAGCTGTTGCTCTCAGAGGAGTGGTTTTTTTCTTTTTCTCTCTCTCATTTATTTATTTATTTATTTATTTATTTATTTATTTATTTATTTATTTATTTATTTATTTATTTATTTTTCAGCAAAACACGAGCTATTTTCTTCCTCTTCCTCCGTGACTCAGATTCTCATTTCACACAGCCCTTTCCCTGTGTTTTCTTGCCTTCTCCTGACTGAAGGCCAGAGACTCTACTCTGTTCATTTTGGCCCCCCCAGTATGAATCAGCCTGGCAAAAACATCAGGTCTTTGTTTACCAGGTAGATTCATTTCTCTAAAACAAATAGCCTTGCCACAGAAGAAAAAATATCCATATTTTAACCCAGTGTCTTCCCCCAACAGCCCAGCGTAAGTCTAACCCAATTCAAATCACAGACCAGGGGGAAAAAAATTCTAATGCAAACTAGTCCCGCAGACCTCAGCTTGTAAAAAAGACTTGACCTGTGATTCTTTTTTTCCCTAAGGAATCTGAGAAATAAAGTAGAAGCAAAAAACAGAGCCCCCTTCTTACTTCAAGGACATTTTCCCACAGACCCTTGTTTTGAAAATGCAGTTCCCAGGAAATCTCTGTAAGGATTTTCCCAACAGTCTACCCATTTCTGGACCAAAAAAAAAAAAAAGAGGAGAGGAAAGGGGGTAGGGGAGAGGAGCAGGGTGGAGGGGGGAAAGAGAGGAGAGAGAGAGAGAGAGAGAGAGAGAGAGAGAGAGAGAGAGAGAGAGAGAGAGAGAGAGAGAGAGAGAGAGAGAGAGAGAGAGAGAGAGAGAGAGAGAGAGAGAGAGAGAGAGAGAGAGAGAGAGAGAGAGAGAGAGAGAGAGAGAGAGAGAGAGAGAGAGAGAGAGAGAGAGAGAGAGAGAGAGAGGTTTTAACTTTGACAAGCAGTGATTTCTCTCGGAAGGAAGCCATGGAAAATGCAAACTCTAGAGTTCTACAGAAAGTAATAGAGAGACCAGGAGTGAACCAAGTTCTAAAAGATGTATGAGAGAATATGGATATACCACTGAGGATCTACAGTGCTTCCTCATGTGACAGAAATAATGACATCAATCCTCCTTGCATATTGCCAAGCGCAAGATGCTCCTCAAAGGGCATAATTGTTAAGCGCCATTTTCTCCCTCTCAGCTCCATAAAAGAGGAAGGGCCACCCTTTCAAAGAGCTAAGGAGCATTTGCCTTCCGCTCTTCTCCTGGGGTTCTCCCCCAGGGAAGGAGTGAGTCATCTGGCTGCGGTGGGGGAAGAGAACAGAACATGTCCTGCCTTTTCCTGACCTTCTCCTGGGTCTGTCCCTGTCCGCCAGCCCAATCCAGCTCACACTCTGGCTCACACCACTCATGCCCACCCCAGAAGGTCTAGAACAAATTGTTTCTGTTCTTGTGTGTGTGCGTATTGCTGTTGTTTTGTGTTTTTGTTTGGGGCCACTCAGGACTGTACTTAGGGATCACTTCTGGTGGTGCTTGGGGGACCATATGCAGTGCCCGAGATGGAACCCAGTCAGTTGTGTGCAAAGCAGGCTTTAATCAGCTGTATTATTTTTTCTAGGTCCTTAGTGACAAGTCATAAGAAACCTGGCTCTAAACCCCACCCAGTACCTGGTCCAATTACGCCTCCCCCTTTACTGGAGCTTATTTCCATGTATCTGTTTCTCAAAATGTTCTGTTCTTAGAGAAGAGCAAAGAGCTATGAAATTGTATGCTTCTTCAAAGATCCTTAAACAAGATTTTAAATATGGTAGAGTACATGGACACTTTCACTGGGGTGAAAGTTGACAGTGGTGGTGGGATTAGTGTTGAAATATTATATGCCAGGGCTGGAGAGATAATACAGTGGGTGGGTAAAGCATTTGCCTTGTATGCAGCCAACCTGGGTTCTACGTGTGGATTTCCATATAGTCCCTTAGTACATCAAGATGTGTTTCCTGGGCCCGGAGAGATAGCACAGCGGTGTTTGCCTTGCAAGCAGCCCATCCAGGACCTAAGGTGGTTGGTTTGAATCCCGGTGTCCCATATGGTCCCCCGTGCCTGCCAGGAGCTATTTCTGAGCAGACAGCCAGGAGTAACCCCTGAGCACCGCTGGGTGTGGGCCCCCCCCCCCCAAAAAAGATGTGTTTCCTGAGTGCAGAGCCAGGAGTAACCCCTAAGTATAGCAAAGTGTGGCCCCAAAATCTAATAGATATAATATAATTATCTAGAATACATTGGATATGTCTATGCGCATATAAATTAGTATATATGAGTATAGATATGTCAAAAACTCAACTTTCTTTTTTTAAAAAAAAAACTAAACTTTCGGGGCCGGAGAGATAGCATGGAGGTAAGGCGTTTGCCTTTCATGCAGGAGGTCATTGGTTCGAATCCCGGCGCCCCATATGGTCCCCTGTGCCTGCCAGGAGCAATTTCTGAGCCTGGAGCCAGGAATAACCCCTGAGCACTGCCAGGTGTGACCCAAAAACCAAAAAAAAAAAAAAAAAAAACTAAACTTTCAATAGCTTTGTAAATCACAGTTCTTTAACTAAATAAGAAACTTTTTTTTTTTTTTGGTTTTTTTTGAGCCACACCCGTTTAATGCTCAGGGGTTGCTCCTGGCTAAGCACTCAGGAATTGCCCCTGGCTTGGGGGGACCATATGGGATGCCCGGGGATCAAACCGTGGTCCTTCCTTGGCTAGCGCTTGCAAGGCAGACACCTTACCTCTAGCGCCACCTCGCCAGCCCCAAAAAAGAAACTTTTAATGTGGAAAAACCTGTGAAAAAATGGAAATAATATCCCTAGAAGACGACTGGATTCTCTGTGTACCGCTTGCAGAAAAGAATCTTGTCAGGGGCAAAGACATGAAGGTGTCTCAGAAGCCTAGAAGGGGACCAGACACACCTCAGAATTCTTCCATATCTAAGTATGAAGTAGATGACAGAGTCCTGAACTGGCATCCAGAAAATTGGTGTCAAAGTCCCAATTCTTACCATACATGGTGCCTTCCCATCCTTACTGTAAATCATAAATTGTTACCATTGAGACCTAAAGGGTTGCTAAAAACAATCGCCCCTCATCTGGTCTTTGGAGTGCCCTTTTCTGCTGGACATCTTTTTCTTTTTTTTTTTTTCCGCCGTCGCCTCCGACTCCACCGAGGTCCAGCTCTGGGCGCTGCCCCGAGCCATGGCCGCTGCGCCCAAGTGCGCCCGCCCTACCAAGGCCTAGCAGGGGTCCTCAAACTTTTTAAACAGGGGGCCAGTTCACTGTCCCTTAGACCATTGGAGGGTCTGACTATATTAAAAACAAAACTTATGAACGAATTCTTATGCACACTGCATATATCTTATTTTGCAATGAAGAAACAAAACAGATACAAATACAATATGTGGCCCGCGGGCCATAGTTTGAGGACCACTGGCTGGTGGGCAGGGCCTGGGGCGGTGCCCCCCGAATGCCCCCCACGTGCAGAAACGCCAGCACCACCACGTTCTGCTGGACATCTTGACAGGATTTAAGGCTACAAAGTGATGAGGAGAGGACCAGAGAGATGGCACAGTAACAGGACATTTGCCTTGCATGGCGCAACCTGGGTTTGATCCCAAACATCCCATATGGTCCCCTGACAGGGGGAAGGACCAGCCCATAATATGAAGCTCACCATAAAGAGTGGTGAATGCTGTTAGGGAAATAACTATGCTAACAAGTAGCATGACAAAGTTAATGAATGAGAGAAGTAGAATGCCTGTCTTGAATACAGGCAGGAGTGGCAGAGGAGGAAGATCCGAGGCATCAGTGGTGGGAATGTTACACTGGTGAAGGGGAGGGGATGTTCTAATTATGACTGAAATCCAACTACAATCATACTTGTAATTATGGTACTTAAATAAATATTGTATAATAAAATAGAAATAACAAAAAGAACCACCTTTGGTCCTGGATCGGCTACTTGCAAGGCAAACGCCGCTGTGCTATCTCTCCGGGCCCGACTTTTGGGAAATCTTTTTTTTTTTTTTTTTTTTTTTTTTTTTTTTTTTTTGTGGTTTTTGGGTCACACCTGGCAGTGCTCAGGGGTTACTCCTGGCTCCATGCTCAGAAATTGCTCCTGGCAGGCACAGGGGACCATATGGGACGCTGGGATTTGAACCGATGACCTCTTGCATGAAAGGCAAACGCTTTACCTCCATGCTATCTCTCCAGCCCCGACTTTTGGGAAATCTTAAAAGCCAGATAAACCATGCTTTGTCGTCCACAGATGAAAAAGGCAGGACCCCCACCACTGTGGGAGAACATGGGCAGTCAGAAAGCCAAAAGCAGAGATCATTCCCAAAGCTGTTAGGCAATAGTTCTGTGGCTCACTGATTCAGGAACTCTCTCCCTCTGGTAAACTAAGAAATGATGTCACATCTTCACAAGACATATGACCAAAAAAATGAGAGTTCAGTGTAGGCTCTGGCTTACAATGTTGATTTCCACCAAGGCTTTGGTCTGAGAGGAAAATTGCTCAAATGAGTTGCTGCATACAAAAGAAGGCTACTTGGCATTTCTTTGGCAACCACTAAAGCTAAAGTAAGTGAAATCTATACTATTTGCTTTTCATCTAATCCGAAAGTTGCCTCGTCCAAGATAACACATCCAGGCAGCTGGAGAAAATAAACAAGTTCAAGGAGTTGGTCTAGCTGGAGTGAAGCATGCTTGAGACAAAGAGAGACTGTTTCTCTGTGCTAGTTTCCTTGGGTCTCTTGACATAGGGGCATCCCTTGTTTCTAGGGAATAGATCCAAAGCAAAAAAATTCATCAGAGGCTGGGAAGGGAGCCCAGAGTGAAATGGAGAAACCCCTCTCCAGAAAGCCCTTTGCTTTGGAAATTATAAGGGTTGAGAAATTGGAGTATGGTAATAGTAGAGGCTTTGAGAAATGAAATCCAAAGTATTAAACTAGGGCTCAGAACACAGCTCAGCAGTAGAGCACTTGCCTCCATGTGTAAAGCCCTTGGCTTGAACTCCTGGAACTGCCCCCCTACCCCCAAATAAAAGTGCAAATCTAGGGTCTGGAAAGATTACAGAGGTTCAGGCTCTTTTTTTTTGGTTTTGGGGCCACACCCAGCAGCGCTCAGGGGTTACTCCTGGCTATCTGCTCAGAAATAGTTCCTGGCAGGCACAGGGGACCATATGGGACACGGGGATTCAAACCAACCACGGTAGGTCCTGGATCGGCTGCTTGCAAGGCAAACACCGCTGTGCTATCTCTCCGGCCCCGAGGTTCAGGCTCTTGCCTTACATGCAGCTGAACGGGGTTTGATTCCTTGGACCCCCTAGGGATTCCTAAGTACCTTCTAGGAGTGATTCCAGAGTGCAGAGCGAGGAGGGACTCCTGAGCACCACCACCCTGTGGCCTAAACACTTTTAAAAAAAAGTCCTAATCAACCCTACTTTTCCTCATATTTGTAAATTTAATCAATTGCTTTTGCCTACAGCTCTAAAGACTAGTTTTTGAAGTAGTTTGTAGAATAGTTCATAATTGGGGCCAGAGAGATAGCATGGAGGGAGGTAAAGCGTTTGACTTTCATGCAGAAGGTCATTGTTCGGCATCCCATATGGTCCCCCGAGTCTGCCGGGAGCCATTTCTGAGCGTGGAGCCAGGAGTAACCCCTGAGCGCTGGCCAGTGTGACCAAAATAATAATAATAATAATAATAATAATAATAATAATAATAATAATAATAATAGTTCATAATTGTTTAGGCCTTATAATTTGTTTTTTTAATCATAAGAGCTAGATTGAAAAAAATGTTGAAACAAATTAGTTCCTTTTCAAATTTATTCCTATATGAACTTTTACATTTTTTCTCAGGGCCAGAGAGACTGAGTAAAAGCTAAGTCACTTGGCTCTGAATTACAGTTGACCCTGATTCCAGCCCAGACACTGCATGTGGTTTCCTGAAGCCAATAGGATTGATTCCCTCAGCACAGAATCTAGAGTAAGCCCTGAGCACTGCCAGGTGTGGCTCCAAAACAAAACAAAGCACAATAATCTGCTCAATCCTCCACCTTCCTTGGCTCTTTGGTGGTAAGGTGTGGTAACTATACATCAAAACCACAAATGTTGATATTATTGTAAACACGTGACCCATGAAAGAAACAATTTTCCTCATCTGCCTCCCTCCCCACACACAGAGATCTAGGGTTTTCTCAAGCAGAAACCTGTCCTCATAGACCACCCCAGGAACAACCTCCCCAGGCTTCCTCTTCTCTTTGAACTTTTCCAGAGCACACTCAGGTTGCAAAGAGCAGAGTTCTGCCCCTCGGGGTCTATTGCTAAAAGAATCATCTAATTAACCCTGATGGGCATCAGCTTGCCTCCAGAAAGCCTTCCATCTAAGACAGTCCAAGAAGAGAAAATGATCATAAGGCAAGACACCTTGACAATTTACTGGCAGAGCTTGGAAGAATGACAAGAATCAGTCTGTGGCTTATAAGGAAACAAGGCTGGGGCCCAAAAGATAGTAGGCCTGCACAGGGCTTGCTAGGTTCAATCCCCAGTGCCACAAATGGCTCTCCACACACCACAAGGTAATTCCTGAGCACAAAACTAAGAGTAAGGGGCTGGAGAGATAGCATGGAGGTAAGGCATTTTGCCTTTCATGCAGGAGGTCATCGGTTCAAATCCCAGTGTCCCATATGGTCCCCCGTGCCTGCCAGGAGCAATTTCTGAGCCTGGAGCCAGGAATAACCCCTGAGCACTGCCGGGTGTGACCCAAAAACCAAAAAAAAAAAAAAAAAAAAAAAAACTAAGAGTAATATCTAAGCACCATCAGGTATGGCTCAAAAACAAAAACAAAACAAGCAAGCAAAAAAAGGAGCCAAGGCTGAAATATATCTATTCTTTTATTTTTGGTTTTTGGGCCACACCCGGAGGTGCTCAGGGGTTATTCCTGGATGTCTGCTCAGAAATAGCTCCTGGCAGGCACAGGGGACCATATGGACACCGGGATTCGAACCAACCACCTTTGGTCCTGGATTGGCTGCTTGCAAGGCAAACGCCACTGTGCTATCTCTCCGGGCCGAAATATATCTATTCTAACTCCTCTCTGGGATAGTGTGATTTTTCTCCTGATAATAATTCCTATCACCTAACTGAGCAATTCCTAAGAATGAAAGCCTGTACTAGGCTGTTGTAGGCAGGAAAGTCACACACTCCCATCAACAGAAGAAGAACCCTCTATGTCCAAGTACATAGGCAAATTCTGATTTCATTTCCAATTAGTTACAAGTGGCCCAGAAATTGGTCATCTATTCCAATTATAGTGTGATTGATCTGTGAGATCCTGTTCAAACTCTGCAATGAAGCCTATTTTCTTTATGTAATGAGCTATTTTTTTCTCTTCCTCCTTCCCACACACCACCACCACCTTTCTGAGTAAATTAAGCAGTTGACTCCTTCTTCTACTACTGCTCCGTCAGATAGTCACTCAAGCACTGCAGACCACTTCAAGCCTACAAAGGCTTGCCTTCCCTTTGCGGGGTCTAAGTCTTCCCCTGACTAGGCTGAGGCTGTAATTCAGTGGGAGAGTACCAGCCACTTCTGTGTAAGACCAAGAGTTCAAACACTTCTTTGTCTACGTCCCATAAACCAAAATTAACAAAAAACCAAAAAACCAAAAAAAAAAACAAACAAAAAAAGAAAATTGAAGCTTCATATGTATACAGAAGTGGCACAAAGTACAAGAGCAATTAATATTTACAAAGTGAAGATTCATGGATCAAGAAGTAGAAGCAGTACAATGGTGAAGATGTTTCAAAAAACTAGAGCATTTGCCTGGCATGCTGAGGCCCAGATTTGATTTCTGGATCTGCCTTGTCTCCCAGCACTGCCCAGTATTGCAGGACCTGAGCAACACCAGGCCAGTACCTTTGGGAGTGGTCCCAAAGACCCCCGAGCATTGCATAGAAGACCCCTCTCCCCCCCCAAAAAAAAAGTCTTATTATAACCCTAAATAAATCTTCCATAATGGGGCTGGAGAGATAGCTTGGAGGTAAGGCGTTCAGAAGGCTGGTGGTTTGAATCCTGGCTTCCCATATAGTCCTCCAAGCCTGCCAGAAGCGATTTCTGAGCATGGATCCAGGAGTGACCCCTGAGCGCTGCCAGGTGTGATCCAAAAACCAAAAAAACAAAACAAAACAAAAAAACAAAAAAAAAACCTTCCATAATTCTACTATAGGTTTTAGCATGTGGGTTAAGTGAAGTCTCATAGATTAAAAACATGTATGTAGACTAAGTAAGCTGTGTCCAGTTCCATGTGTTAGTTCCATGTCATGTCATTGGCATTGCTTTAAAAAATAGGTGATAAAATACATAAACCTTAAAACATATTGTCTTAATCACTGTTAAGTGTCCAGTTTGGGTGTAAGCACCTTCACAATATTGAGCAATCATCGCCCATATCCTGAACTTTTTTATATTTCCAAACTGGAACTCTGTCTCCAGTCATATTGACTCCTTAGCTTCCTCTTTCCCAGCCACTGACAACCAGCCTGTTTTCTGTCTCACTGACAGGAACCACAAGAACGTGAAATCATGCCATATTTGTCATTTGTGAGTGACATCACTTAGTAAGTCTGCCACGTTTATCTGTGTGGTAGCAGTTGTCAGCATTTCTGTCCTTTTCAAGGCTATACGCTCTTCACTGCTTTGTTCTATATGCTTGTTTAAATGTGCTGCCATAGACAGGACCCAGTATCCTGGGCAGATCCGGTGACCAGCCTCACAATGCTCCCACTCAATTTATCACTTGCTTTAGAGTCAGACTCCCCCTGCAATTCTGCCTTATCCATCTTTGTTTTACATAGAAAGCCAATAACAAAGATATGTTCATAACTGAACGAAAGCATATAAGCTGTATCAAATTCACCCTCTCACTGTTTTTTGTTTTGTTTTTTGACCATACTTGGCATGCTCAGGGAACCACATGCAGTGTTGGTATTTGAACCAGGATCCCACCTACAGCCATACATAGGCCAATTCCTTAACCTTTGTACAATCTCTCTGGTCCTGTGCATATATTATTTACATTTTTAATTTGGGGGAAGACAGCTGCCAGAAATCATGGCTTACTCCTGCCTGTGTTCTCAGGGATTACTAGTGGTGGTGCATATGGAGACCATATGCAGTGCTAGGGACCAACCGTGGGGTTGGTCGTGTGCAAACTAAGCACCTTACCCACTGTACTATCCTAACCCCACCATATTTTTTCTTCTTGGGCCATTTGGCAGATAGCATTCGGAGGACTGAACCCAAGTTGGCTGTGTGCAAGGCAAGTGCCTACCCCCAAATAAACACTGTAGCATCAACCCTGACATTCTTGAAATAAAGGTTTTGGACAATTAATTTCTCAAGTCCCAGCTACATTAACATCTCTAATTTTATGGCAGATTTGCACTAAGCAATGTCTTTCAGTGACCTTTCTGAAGAATCGACTAATAAAAACATCACGAGTTGTTAAAACTACACTTATGTGTGACGGATTGTTTAATTTCGTTTTATCCTCCTGGCAACCTTGCATGGTAGTTAAGACTCTGTGGGATGCTTTGGACAAGGACACAGACTTGCAAAGTCCATTCTTAGATGGTGGGGGAGACTCTTGCCAACAGAATTCCCCTCTTTCCACATATGAATGGAAAAGCTTTTCCTGGTTGTAGTCAAGGTGCAGTTCTAAGCTCAGTCACTAGATGGCCACTTAACTGCACCCAGGGGATGCAGAGGAGAAAAACAACTGGGCCTCAGAGCCAGGGTCATCCCAAAGCAGCAGTAAACCAAATTAGGCGTTTTCTAGGATCCTTTCCAGACATAAAATAGTTCTGGAACCCAGAGTATTCCAAAATACTTTACACTGGCATTAGGCTTTAAATCCTACTTATGCTGTTCCCGGAGAAGTTAAAATAGGACCATAATATTTATTCTCCATCTTATGACTTCTAGATTCTGTTCTCTTTCATTCTTTATTTATTTCCTTCTCTTTCCTCATTAGAACTTTTGATGGAGGCACAAAGCCAAATTATGGTGATCCCTGGTTGAAACATGCAGACTCAAAATATTTCAAACAGTAAATGTATAAGTAGATCAGAAGCTCTTCAGCTGGAACTTTTAAAGAAGTACAAATTTAACTTGTCTTATGAAGAAGAATATTTACACGCATGTTCATTTATTTTTTGTCCCCCAATTCATAATACAGACCAGGCAAAGGGCCTGGGTTGGGGTGTATATGGGATGCATTTACTGTACCTCCTCTTTTACACAGTGTAAAGAACACAGCCTGTGGTAAGAATTGAGAGGCTTTATCTTATCTTTTGTTGTTGTTGTTTTTTGTTTTTTGGGCCACACCCGTTTGATGCTCAGGGGTTACTCCTGGCTAAGCACTCAGAAATTGCCCCTGGCTTGGGGGAACCATGTGGGACACCGGAGGATAGAACCAAGGTCCTTCCTTGGCTAGCACTTGCAAGGCAGACACCTTACCTCTAGCGCCACCTCACTAGCCCCTTATCTTTTTTTTATTTGATTTTTTAATATATATATAACCCTTCACCAGTGCAACATTCCCATGACCAATATCCCAAGTGTCCTTCCTCCCAACCCCACACAGGCCTGTACTCTAGACAGGCTTTCTACTACCCATGTTTATTTTTATTTAGAGGTAGTTTGGGCCACACAGGATGGTTCTAGGTGCTGTTCCTGGCTCTGTGTTCAGTCACACCTGAAGGTGTTCAGGGGACTATGACATACATATAAGGGCAATATCTTAAACTCTGTCCTATCTCTTTGGCTCATCTCACACATATTTAAAGAATGTTTGGGGACCCGAGAGATAGCTCAAATGATAGAAAACATGTCTAGTATGTGCTGGGCCAAGTTTTATTTCCCATTCTCACCCTTCAGGTTCAATCTCCAGCATCCCATCTGGTACCCTGAGCCCACCAGTCTCTGCTCTCAGTGACCAGTGAGAGCACAGTGAGGAGCAACTCTGAGTACTGCCAGGCGTGACCCCAAACAAAAAAAGACTGAAAATATGAGACCAAATAAATAACTCATTTTGGAGACCATAGAGAACAATTTCAAACTATACATTAGGGTCGTATAAACATAAACAATGAATGTGAACATAATTTGAAAAAGACACAACTACACCACACAAATGTAATATATGGCTTGAAGCAAGAATGGTTGAAATAGGGGCCGGGCGGTGGCGCTGGAGGTAAGGTGCCTGCCTTGCCTGCGCTAGCCTAGGACGGACCGCGGTTCGATCCCCCGGCGTCCCATATGGTCCCCCAAGAAGCCAGGAGCAACTTCTGAGCGCATAGCCAGGAGTAACCCCTGAGCGTCACAGGGTATGGCCCAAAAACCAAAAAAAAAAAAAAAAAAAAAAGAATGGTTGAAATAGTGCTCGCTTCGGCAGCACATATACTAAAATTGGAACGATACAGAGAAGATTAGCATGGCCCCTGCGCAAGGACGACACGCAAATTCGTGAAGCATTCCATATTTAAAAAAAAAGAAAAAAAAGAGAATGGTTGAAATAACTTTTTTTCAGACTACACCCAATGGTGCTCAGAAATTACTCCTGGGAGGTTCAGGGAACCATATGAGATGTCAGGGATCAAACCTGGGTTGGCTGCCTGCAAGACAAATACCCTGCCCACTGTGCTGTGGCTCCAGCCCCTGAAATAGTAACGTCTTAGAAGATACTAAATGCCTGGGATCACAGATCTCAGGAGAGGATTTGCAAACTAGAAACATGTCTTCAATACCTTGAATGCAGTTTCCTTACAAGAATTCTAGCCTCTACTTTGTCTTAAGTTTCAAGAAAAGAGTTGTAGGAGTTTCTTTATTTCAATAACCTAGACATCCAACAGGCATCAGAAGACATAAATCAACATAGAGTCTTAAAAGGGGCTAGTCTGACAGGATGAAGTCTCTATTATATGGCTTTTCCATTACTTGGCTATAAAGTTGGCTATTAACTTAGTACTTAATTGGATCCTCCTACAGAGGATCATAAGAGCATTTAGTCCTGCAGGCTAGAGCACATGTTGTACCTGTGGAATAGTGTTTAAAGTACTTTAAAGGTCTGATTATAATTGAGTAATGACTAAACACAACTTCATTATATCAGACTTTTTGAGGGAGTGGACATAGTGTCTACCTAGAATTATAACCAAACGGCCAAGTCTTAATCTTCGCTTCACCATTTGTGAAGTGGGGCTTTGGTCTTGGATTTTAGCCTTTAAGAGTCTCCGTTTCCTCATATATCTAAGAAGGATAACAATTATCTTTCCTTATTCCATAGAATTTAAGAATAAAGGGAAACCATTCCTAGAAAAGTGATTTGGAGGCTCAATTATAATACACAATCAGTTACTGAATATTGCCATCATGTTTAACAAGGAGGACACAGAGTCCAGAAAGAAGCCAAGAAATTATACCTGAAGAATCAATGGTAAAAGAGGCGGGAGCAGAATGGTAGGATGTTTTTCTTGCAATTCAGTCAGCCAGAGTTCAATCTCTGGCACACCGTATGGTTCACCAAGCCCACCAGAAGTGATGCCTGAGTAAAATTAGCTGAGAGTAAGTCTTGAACATAGTGGGGTGTAGCCCCCAAAACAACAACAACAGAAGAATCAATGGTAGCAGAGTTTAATATAGAAGACAAGGTCTCTCTCTTTTTCCCTTTCTTTTTTTTATATTAGACCATCAAAACTAGGAAGGTTGTTTGTATTTGTTTTATATTTTATGTAAACCTTGGCACCCATCCATAACTCATTTACATAGAACATATTTCCCAGCTGTAAAAAGTCATGACATTTTTCACCTTAAGTCAGCTAGAAGCTAGATTTAATTACCCGTATGCGCCAGTGCCTTGCTGAACTTCCAGCGAGAACCATAGCTAAGTCTATCCCTGAAGGAAAAGAGTTTTGTTTTCATTTTACATGTCAGTGTTTGGCTGAAACTTCTGTTTTTCTAAGAGTCACCCAAGATAATCTAAACCCAAAATCTAATTATGAGGAAGAATCTAAAAAATAAACTTCAACCTTGTATGGAAGCCAAAACCTTTCTTGTACCCTCTATCTTGCAAAATAAACTTTTCTTTGCTTTCATAAATACATACATTTCAAACCTTTAATGTCACTGTTAAGAAGGCTAGTCGTGGCTTAAAGGAGAACTTTTTCTAATACTATTCTCATCTCAATAGATTCATTTATCAGACAATAATGTGTGAAAGAAAAGAGCATTATGGAGGCTCCCAGAGTACTATTTTAAAATATGATAATTCTCAGGTCTCCTTATACTTAAAATTATGATCATTTAGATTAATGACTAAAATGTGCTCACAATTTTAATCCCCTATGATCAAGAATTCAATATTGCTATAAGAAAAAACTAGATACGTCTTTATTTTTCTCGCTTTAGGTGCATGAAGATTTGAGATTCATATCTTTTCCACAAAAATAAATGCAAGGAGACATGTAGTCAGGCCCATGAAATTTATCACTCAGAGTCTATGTGCATCTGGGTTGTGATATTTCAGTGTTCATGAGGGAGAAAACAAAGTAAATTTAAATCTGAAGAGCAGAACTCATATCCTGGCAGAATCTCTTTTCACGCCTCTTTTCACCACTGGGATGGTTTCAACAGCATATCCAGAATTTATGAGATTGTTTACAGAAGGGGGAAGGGGGGTGGGGTGGGAGTTCATGGCTAGTTGAATGTCTGAAAAAGTTATTTTCAAAGCTAAAGAGATCTCTCTTTAGTGAACAGTCTTTAGTGAACAGACTGGAGAGGGCTGGATAATACAGCAGGTAGGACACTTGCCTTGCACATAGCCAACCTCAGTTGAATCCCCAGCCCTCCATAGGGTTCCCTGAGCCCTACCAGAAGACATCTCAAAGACGAGAGTAAGCCCTGAGCATTGCTGGGGATAGTCCCCAAAGCAACCAACAAAAAATAAAAAGAGGTAAACAATGTGACTGTTCCTTATTTTTTTGTTTTTTTTTTTTTGTTTGTTTTTTTGGGCCACACCCGTTTGATGCTCAGGGGTTACTCCTGGATAAGCACTCAGAAATCGCCCCTGGCTTGGGGGGGACCATATGGGACGCCGGGGGATCGAACCGCGGTCCTTCCTTGGCTAGCGCTTGCAAGGCAGACACCTTACCTCTAGCGCCACCTCTCCGCCCCGACTGTTCCTCCTCCTCCTTCTTTTTTTTTTTTTGGGGGGGGGGTCACACCTGGCAGTGCTCAGGTGTTACTCCTGGCTCCAGGCTCAGAAATTGCTCCTGGCAGGCACGGGGGACCATATGGGGCGCCGGGATTCGAACCGATGACCTCCTGCATGAAAGGCAAACGCCTTACCTCCACACTATCTCTCCAGCCCCAACCGACTGTTCCTTCTTATCCCCCTTCATTCTACTGCAGTGACCATGCCTGCACCCCCACCAGGCCTTGACAAAAGTGAAGCTCTTAACCCCAAGCGTGGAGAAGACTTGAAGGAACCCTGATGCACCTGGCCCTGTGGGTATTCTCCTTGTCAGCAGTCAGGAGCTTCTAATCATGTGCTTTATCTCTGCCTGACTGTTGAGGTTTGAAGTAGAGGGAAATCTTCCAAGACGCTTATTTCCTCTGCCTAGAACCCTAAATGAGTCAAAGCAGACCTACATGTGCCTGAGGAAAGGCATGTTCATGCCTGAAGGGTCTAGCCAGTCCACTGAAGTCTGGGTCCTGGAGATAGCAGGATAGACACACCTAGAAAGTCAAAACAAGAATCCTGACCTGGGGATACAGAATTGCTTTGTAGGCATTTAGTGAGTGAATGGGTATGAGCCACTTACATATAGTACACATTCAATAAAGAGGTGCTTGTCAGTCTGAGCATGCTCAGCAGTGCTTTTTTAAATCTTCTGACCTTTTTCTGGCAGGCAGTAGGGGAGGTGGCAGCTAACAGAGAAGTAGCCAGTAGACAAGCTGCAGACCTGCATACAAGCTGGCTGATGGTGGCATTTGCCTGTGCACATCAAGGAAGCAGCCCAAGGTCAACAGCAGAGAGAAGCGGCAGCCTCTGTTGGCTCCAGTGAGGCATGGGCCATGTGCTGACTAAGACACTTCGGCAAGGGAGATGCCATCAGGACTGGGGAAAGGTCACAGTCAGTCAGTCAAACCTCAGATAGGAAGATTGGAAGTGGCAGCACCAGGCAGAGAAACACTGGGTTCAGGGAGCACAGGCAAGACTTGGCTACCTGAATGTCCTAATTTAGCCTCCAGGAGACAGTCCCCCTTTCAGGAAATGACAGCTCGGTTGGGGCAGGTAGGCAATGTTCAATGCTGACTGATGGGTGTGAGTCATATGGGAAGTGAGTAATGGGAGCACATAGGAAGTTCTGAGTAGTCGCTGAAGGAAAGGGTGAACAAGGAGACCCACAGCGTCAGATGCTGACTTCCCTGGCTAGGAGTCTGGTCCAAGGGTGTGGCACAGCCAGGCAGCAGAGAAGGTCATGAGATGTGAGTTTTAAGTTCAGGGGGTTGGAGAGATAGTACAGAGGGTAAGGAGCTTGCTTGCCTTCCTTCCACTCCCCATTAAATTCTCAGCTCCATGTGACCCCTGAACACCATGAAAAGTGACCCTGAGCATTACTAGGTGTGGCCCAAGCAAAAAGAAAGGGAGTACAGAATGGTTGTGACTCTTCCTGCACTATTTTGTTATCAGGGACCACACCCAACAACGGCTCAGTCTGGAGTATCATTTTCTTGGATGCAGAATTGAACTCAAGTTTCCTGAGTTCCAAGCAAACATTCTAGCTCTTTGAACTTTCACCCAACTCAAGTTAGTTTTTATTTGAATTAGGACTTTACCAGACAAGTACTAAGACAGGGACCAAGAAAAGGAGTTTACATACAAGACCCACAAATGGACATTAGAACAGGAAGAAGGTGAGGACACAGTAGAGTTGCAGGAACCATGAATGGTGAGAGTTAGTGGATTCTAAGATCTACCTGATGAATTAGAGAAAATTATTTAAGTAAATTTGGGTGCTGAAAATCTTTCTGTGATTGAGTGTGATATTGCCTTCACAATTTATTTTCTTTATTTACAATATTTTCCTTTTTTGCCATTGTGATTCTTCAATTACAGAATTGTAGTAAATTCATGATGTGCTTTGCTAAAGAAGAGAGGGCAAGAGTGAAAGGAAGAGAGAGCAAAAAAAAATTTTCCCCTTGCTGCTCCCTGCACTTCTGGCTAAAGGGGGATCCCATGTCATTTGGAACTGCCTTCACATTTGCCAAACGTGGCTGTGAGATAGTCTTATGCTAAAATTCTTTATTTTCTCCTTAACTCACAAAGAGCTTTTACATTCCAGACATCCTGGGGATCTGCTGGAATCTTTAAGTAACGCAGCAATTTGGAAATAGTTTTTTTGGAAAGGCTGCAGCCTGACCCTTACGCAGTTGGCAGGATGTGAATAAGTACAGAAGCTTTCTGGCAGAAGCCTCTTGCTCAGGTTCTGAAGTGAAGCAGCTTCTCTGCATGACTGCAGGAACTCAGCTGTTGTCTCAGTGTTGTGCTCATCTTCTGCTTCCTGCAAACATCTCTAAATGATTGCTTTCCAAAGGCAATGATTCAGCGGTCTGTTTTCTAGAGACATGAAGTTCACTCAGCTCTTAGCTCAGAATGTTGGCCTTGGTTATTCCAGGAGTGCACAGAAAGGACAAAAAATAATAAACTGTAAACTTTTGAGATCACACAGAGTGCAAATGACCCCCTGGGGAGGGGGCCACCATCTCTGTCTTGCTGGGAGGGACCTTGAATGGTCTCATTGTTCTTCTGTTTCTGAACAGGACTGTTCTAGAAAGAGA